>NW_009704344.1:24546-26031 GCF_000703405.1 Apaloderma vittatum
TTTGTCCACATGGGTCCTCTCATGAGGGGAAATTCGTCAAAAAATGCCCCAACGTGAGTCCTCTCACGAGTGACAATCTGCCCCAATGTGAATCTGAGGTGCAGTCCTTCAGGGGAAACTGCTCAAGCGTGAGGCCCCCGCACTGTCACAAAAGTCCTGCCCGCCAACCTTCTCCAGTGTGGTCTTCGTTCTCTCCACGGGCTACAGGTTCTGGCAGCAACCTGCTCCAGTGTGGGCTTCCCATGGGCCACAGCCCCTTCGGGCATCCACCTGCTCTGGCTCCATGGGCTACAGGTGGACATCTACACCTTGTCACCTCTGTGGGCTGCAGGGTGCCAGCCTGCTTCACAATGGTCTTCTTCACCATGGCCTGAGGGACTCTCTGCTTGGGTGGCTGGAGCACATCCTCACACCCTTCTTCTTCACTGACCTTGGTGCCTTCATATATTCTCATTCCTTAGTCTCTCTGCAAGTTGTTGTGTGGTGCAGTTCTTTTTTCCCTGTTTCTTAAAGAAGTGTTCCTATCCTATCATTACTGATAGGCTGTCACGGGTTAGGGCTGGGCTGGCCACTAACAAGGACAGACACTTTCTAACTCCCTCTTCCCCTCCCAAACGAGAAGGAAAAGGAAATGAGGCAGAGAGATTTAAGAGTTAGAGAAGAAAAACTAGAATAGCTTTAATGAAACAATAACAGAAATAATAATGAAATTATAAAAATAAAAAACTATATACAACTATATATAAGCACAATATCGAACCTGATTCCCTCCCCTGATATCAGTCTCCACTGATGCTGCAGAGCAGATGGCACTGGGGAAGCCCCAGGCTCAGCGGCAGTGGGAGCTGGATACAGGGAGCTGGATTTGGGAACTCAAGATCTGGATCAAAAGCAGGAGATTGGGCAAAGTCCTCTCTGGACACTGGCCATTGCAGAAAAGGGCTGAAACTCTCATGATCCCTTGATTCATACTAAATATGACATATATGGAATGGAATACTCTCGTTGGTCACCTGTTCTGTCTATTACCACCCAGAGGTGCCATCTTTTACTTCCTTGTGACCCCCCCTTTACTACTCGGCACCCCCAGCATGGCACACAAGAGCCAGCAGTTGCCTTGGTCACTGCAGGAATAAGTATCAGCAAGAGCCTGTCTGCATACCAGTCCCAGGCAGTAACTGCAAACATCAGGTGTTATCACTGCCAGTAGCACGCACACACTGTCTGCAAAAACATGCTGCTGACTTCAGAACATGCAGCCTTTTAGAAGAGACTAAATTGGAAAGTAAAAATCACTAAATAGGACTGGGTTTTTTAGCTAAAACCAAGATATAGGCTCAGCCTTGGCCAGCAGTGGGTCCATCTTCAGAGCTAGCTAGCATTGACTCTATCAGACTTAGGGGAAACTTCTGGAAGCTTCTTGCAGAAGCCACCTCTTCAGCCCCCCCCAGCCACTGAAATCACAGAATCACAGAATGTTAGGGG
>NW_009704345.1:0-22361 GCF_000703405.1 Apaloderma vittatum
CAAGCTGTGTGGGGCAGCTGACACACTGGAGCGTAGGGATGGCATCCAGAGTGACCTAACAGGCCCAGGCCAGCCTCATGAGATTCAACAAGACCAAGTGCAAGGTCCTCCATCTGAGTCAAGGCAATCCCAAGCACCGATATAGGCTGGGCAGTGATTGGCTTGAAAGCAGCCCTGAAGAAAAGGACTTGAGGGTACTGGTGAACGAGAAGCTCAACATGAGCCATCAGGGGCACTTGCAGCCCAGAAAGCCAATCGTGTCCTGGGCTGCATCAAGAGGTGCGGGGCCAGCACGTCGAGGGAGCTGACTCTTCCCCTCTACTCCATTCTCGTGAGACCCCACCTGGAGTGCTGCATCCAGTTCTGGAGCCCACGGCAGGATATGGATGTGCTGGAGCCTGTCCAGAGAAGGGCCACGAGGATGATCAGAGGGCTGGAGCACCTCTCCTATGAAGACAGACTGAGAGAGTTGCAGTTTTTCAGTCTGGAGAAAAGAAGGCTGTGAGGAGACCTTATTGTGGCCCTCCAGTATCTTAATGGGGCCTAGAATATAGCTGGTGACGGGCTTCTTAGGATGTCAGGTAGTGCTAGGACTAGAAGGAATGGATTAAAGCTACAGATGGATCAATTCAGTTTGGACGCTAGGAAGAAGTTCTTCACCTGCAGGGTGGTGAGACACTGGCACAGGTTGCCCAGAGAGGTGGTGGAAGCCCCATCCCTGGAAGTTTTTAAGGCCAGGCTGGATGGGGCTGTGGGCAACCTCATCTAGTGGGAGATGTCCCTGCCCATTGCAGGGAGGTTGGAACTAGACAATCTTTAAGGTCCCTTCCAACCCTGACACTTCTATTATTCTATGATTCTAAATATTAGGGGCAAATTCAAACTACTGACACGCAATAGAATGTGGGAGTGAGAAATGCTTTTGCCTTCCCCTCTTGCAAGCAAAGAAGTAACATGTAATTGTACACATTTGTGATGAAGTTTGTTTTGACAATGAATAGATTTTTGCCAACTGAATAAAGTGACAAATAGACTAAGCTCTTCAGTTTAGGATAAATAACTAGACGTCTGTGTCTTCACACCTCACTGCAGTACATACACATTTGTTACTAGCGCTTCTCTGTTCCTCCACATTTTAATCCTTTTGTTTACTGACTTAGTGATACTGATTGGAGGTGTTTATAGGTGCGATAAATATACTATGCAGCATCTGAGAGAGATTATATTGCATGTGGAATGTGTCTGATGTGTCAGGTTTGCTAAACGTGCACAGATCAAAGGTAAACTTAACACTGAACTTACTACTATGTATAATTTATCTGAGGAATACCTGCCTTTTCAGCAGTCTGATAGCTTATGCTGAAAAAAAATGCGTCACAAAAACAGAAGGAAAGTTTTATCGTTGTGTTTTATTTTACTTGAAGTGGAACATAGGATTTTGATGTCTTCTGTGAGATAGCAGATAATGCCTTTGAATGACAGACTTCAGTAAAGAGAGAAGGGAGAACTAGAGAGAAACAGTCCTTTCCAAACATGTTATCATGGAAACATGGTTTTGTTTCCTAAACTGAAAGAAGAATGGGAGGAAAAAAAACCAGCTTTCACATTTAGGTCATTGTAGTATACTCTATCTCAGTAGCTGTATTTAAATATCTTTGTTTGGGGAGTGGATGATCTTAGAGAAATCGTTCTGAAAACTGTTTTGCCCTCCCTGGCAAATTCCTGTGGCAGCTTATTTACTGATGTGAGCTGTTTTAGCAGCAGACAGGCTCTTGTTCACAAAAATTAGAAAAAAATCTGCACAACTTCTGCCAAGACAAATAAAAGGGTTGATTAAAATATAAAAGTGCCAGTGTTTGAGTGAGTGAAGATGAATAGAAAAGAGGAGTTTGCAAAGTTCTTCAGATTAATCTTAGGGGGAATATTGTGCATAAATTTAGGAGAGGAAATAATGTGAGTTGTTTGTAACACTTCCTAGGTTCTGCAACCTGGTGCTGCAGAAATCTCAGTTGTAAGGCTTACGGAGGTTGTAAGTGTTTTGGATACCTTCTACTCTTTAGAAATAGATCCTTTTTACTCCTGTTGTTTATTTGTATCGTAATACTTTTGAAGAGAATGTGTAACATGCACAAATTGTAGTTAATGGCACATGTATATCTTCAGTTGTACAAGACACACATATTTTTTAATTCAAAAAATTTTTCCCCCAACCAGAACTATATTTCTTTTTAAATAAAAGTTGCTTAATTTGAATATTCTTGGAATGAAAAGATATAAGCATATAACTAAATGGTGTTTAACGAAGGGTGAGGGTGAATACTAAGTATAGTAGTGCCAGGTAAAATGGATTCATTAGTGGATAAACTATTAGTTTCTGGGGGATTAGCAACTGTTAGAGATGAGCTGAACAGATCCTTCCTTAAATAATTATAAGGCTGCTGAGAATGATGTAGGATTTATGATATTAGATAGCATGGATATAGTTAAGTGTATAAGGTATTTATTTTGGAGGGCAAATGCACAACAAATTTGTTTCTTCAGAACTCCCTCTTCTCTCTTCAGCTTTTAAACAGTCTTAGTCTGTCAGCCTTGCTAAACCACTTCTATTTTTCAAATTTTAGATTTAACATTATTAACCATTTAAGATGTTGATAACATCTGTCGCCCAATAAACACTGCGAGTATTTTAGTGGAATCTGTACTTTCATATTAAGATAGGAAATCCTTATTTCAAAAGATCTTAAATTGATAACCACATAAATGGTATCAACTGCTTTTTCAGTTCAGCTGTGGATTTAGCCTGGTTAACATTATTAACTTCTATATTTTTGCCTGGAATTAACTCTGTTCATGTTACTGAAAATCCCTTGCAGAGTAATAAATGGAAAGAGGAAGAAATTTCAGATGCACTAGTATAAGATGATAGAAATACATGAATGTATGTTCAAGTACATAAAAAAGTCTATTAAAAAATAGGGATTATGTAACTATTACATAAACTGGTGATAATCTAATCAAAAAAAAAAGCCAATGCACAAATAGAAAATGATTGTTTAACTAAATATGCTGCCTTTTACTGTGGTTATTGTACTGACACTGTTTTTGTAGAATGAAGTAAAGGGGTGCTAGATTTGTCACTAGCGTCTCCTTCAAGGAATCATTCACTCTCAGTATCCCAGTCTTACTTGCCTTAGTTCTTCAGCATCTGTTTGTCCCCTGGTTTTGGTGCAAATCAACGTACATTATAGATTCCTCTTACAGCTTCAGAGGATTTTTTTTCATATACGTTCATATATTATACAAGAAATAGCATACTTTGACAATGAACTGTTTAGTTATTTGCAGTTTGTTCTCTGTCTTCTGCCAATGGGAGAGTAATGGGACTTATATGAGCATTTGTTTAGTAAAACCTTGGACAAAAAAAGCTTGGACAAAATTTTCTACTCTACTTTTTTTTATTGTGTTATTCTTTATGAAAATATTGTTTTCCAGAACTATAGCAGAATATTTCACAACATTTATACAGTAAACTAATGAATTAAGAGGAAAATTCTCACTTTTTGCATAGAGGTTATCCTTCCCTTGCAGGACTACTGTCAGAACTAACATTTAAGTAATATTATTTAATTTAAATGCCTTTCTTACTTTTTTTTTTTTATTTTTTCATAATTAGAAACGGTCAAGATTGACACTCCAGTTGAAATGGTTTGCTATTCTTTAAGAAGACATGGTGAGGTCTATGTTGTTGGGGTTTTTTGTTCTTTTGGTGAGGAAGGAATTTTTTTTTTCTAAAGTTTTACGCATTTACTCACATAAAAATGATACTCCAGAAGCCTTTAGTGTGTCTCCTGTAAGATTCAAAAGTAAGTTTAATTCCTAACAGCAGCTGATAGCTAACACATGCTTTGAAGTGCTATTAATACTTAAACTGTATATCATCAATACTGTGACCTTTCTATAGGCCTTGGTCTGAATCATAAAAGTTGTGAAAATCTTTGCTGTTAGCTCCAGTGAACATCAGGAGATCCATGCTACATCATGCTTATACTATTAATCTCCTTTGTAACAAGGCAATATAGGATCAAAACATATTTGATTCATTTTTTAGAAATTTTATAGTTCTCAACTTCTTAGCTTGTTTCCACCTCCCACAATGTTTAAAGCCTTCATGACTTGTGCTGATGTGGATTTGTAAAGTAATTATTAAAAGTCTTTGATATTTATAAGAGATCTGAAACATTTCTACTAATTAATTATTGATTCCCCAAGTGATTTAATCCTACCAATTAGTGATAAATATTTAAGCTTTTCATGGAATAAAAAGGGTTGGGTTTTTAATTGTTTTTTTTTTTAATTTTGCCTTCATGTTTTTGAAGTTTGAAACAACAGAGCTTTTGATAAGATTCAATGTGTTTTTATCTATGTGGATTTTGATGTGTACCATATATATATATTTGTCTTACTGTTGATGACTTATCCTTGAAATTAGCAAAACAAATCAGTTCTTCTAACTCCAAAAATAGTATTAGGCCAGCCTCCAATCCTGCAGCAGCCTGCACGTGTCCATAATTTCACACACTCAAAATCCTAAACTGTAAGTGAATCTCAGAGAGGATTATGAAGGCTGATGACAATCTTTATACAGTGTTTTGAGAAAACTAGAACTTCAGAAAGTGAGAAAAAAACGCCCCAAGCTTAGCTGGAGACCACCTGGAACTGGTAGGAAACTCTAAGTACAACATCTAACCTCTGTTTTCTCTGTGGAGCGTCGATGCTGGTTAGACTATTCTTCAGCAAAAGAGGTGATTCTGATTGAAATTTGGAAAGCAGAATCTTATCCTGAGAGTGGAACCCTAGCTTTTTTCAGTACAATCTGAAAGGATGGATAGGAGATAATCACTGCATTTTCAAAACATGACTGCTGTAGGAGAAGGTAGTGACAGTGTGGTACTGCCTTCCGCTTAGTTTGTTACCTAATACTTAAAATAATAGAATGTAGAAAATATGGCTTTGTTATATCATTTTCTTTTCAATAATTTAGGGTTAACTTAACTGGAGAGAAGATACAACCAGGACACCGGGACACAGTGCTGGAAGCTCTCTTTCCATCCATTTTGGGACGCTTTGGGATCTTTTACCAGTCCCAGAGAGGCTCTGAAGCAATTGCTTATTGGTGACTGCACACAATGGATAGCTAAGATTAGTTAGCTGGGAAGCTAAGTATTAATATATACACCAGGTCCAATGAAGGGAGTGTCTGCTAACACGACACTTGTCCATCAAGTTGGGAGGTACTAGCCTCTGTTGCTCTTTGGAATAGGCTAAACCCTCATGCTGTTGAGTTGCTGTCTTACTCTCTGCTCTTTTTTTTTTTTAATTTTTTTTTCTCATTTTTCCCTTGAAGCTTTTTACCCTTTTATGTTAGTATTTTTACTCTTAAATCACTGAGCCACTTACTGTCCTGTCTCAACAAGATTTGCACTTCTGTAAAAGCCTTCATATGAAATTGTGTCTCACTCACTTCTAAGTGACTTTTTGAATTCAATGATTTGAGACTTGTGATTTGTAGGAGGCTCATTTACACTTTCAAATCTTCTTGATGAAATCAAATATGTCAACAAGGAACGTTTTTTTGGCCAAAAAAATGAAATATTTTGCCCTCTTCGATCCTACCATATGGGGGCCACCTAAGCATCAGCTAGGCTGTTATCTTTGTGGGCTGAATCTTCTGATATGCTCTTTCTGTTTTTGGAAAATAATATGCAGGCAGATTTTAAACATGTCTAAAAAATCCTCTTGTATTTCAGACAGTTAAGGCGTAATTTTCTTTCATACCACTGTCAAGCATAATCCTGTATTTTCATGACAGCTATTCACAAAGCTCTTCTGGGTCCTCTGCTTACAAGGTCCTTGCCAGCCTGGGCAAGATATTGCTGTTAACATTGAGGCATTCTAATATTATTACTGCTTCTCTTTAAAAATCAAAGCTATCCTTTCCTTGAGAGAATCTTCAATTCATGAAGCTAAGCTCAAAAAGGATGTCTAAACCATGTAGCCTTACCTCCTCAGTATGACTGGCTATCAAATTCTACACTGCTGGCTTATATCAAACACGAAGACTTGTTAAGGCTTGAAGTCCTATACTGCTTACGGTAGGTTGTTATCTGTAAGCCAGCTCACTAGGTCACTTTTGTTTGAGATCTTTTATTATGCACAATGAAAACAGGATATACACAGCTTAAGAGCTTTATATACTTTCATGTCAGTGGTTTCTATCCTGAATCCTTGAGCGACTCGCTATCTCAGCAACTACACTCTGTTTTTACTTTTATTATCTGGAGTGGCTTTAGCTTACTAACTTTCTTTCAGCTTAGCAGCAACCTCCTTAGCAGATCTGAGCCTTGGCCACACAGCTGTGCTTTATCAGCTGAATCCCTGTGCAGCTGTAGCATCAGCATCCATGGAGGAGGAACGGATTTACGTGAGATATGGTAGAGATATGGTAGATGTTGCAGGGACATCATCTCCCACCTAAACTCAGGTGTTCCCGTTTTAGTTCTTTTAAGGTTATTGTTACCTCTTTTAGAAGATATCTTGAAGAGTTGTGAGACAATTACTTACAAGATTGTTGAAATCCTTCTGAGTCAATAGACTTGTATCCCAAGGTTGTAGCCTGTGTCTGAGTTATTGGACATAGATTCTGGTGTTTGACTGTATTGTAATAAATATTGTAGCACTATGATCATTAATTCAATTATTCATGTTCCTTTTTAACAGTAGCTTTCTAATTATTGAATGCTCTTTTGTGTGGTTGCAATGTGATTTACATCTGTTTCTGGGACAGTATTGAATACATTTGCTGTATAATTATTTGTATGTACTCTCTTTTGATCCATACATTCCGTAAAGACACATCCATAATTAATGTCACAGGTCTGTATTTATTTCCAGATATAAAGAAAGTATTAATTCCCATAGCTCATTTGCACCTGCAGGGGAATAGCAATTTTTAGACCTAAATAAGTTATTCAGCATTCCCCTTTGGCATTAATATTTTTTCAGATCAACTACTTGAATATGTACCAGATGAACATATTTAGCACTAAAATTAACTACGTTCAGATAACTCATGTTTAAAAAAACCCTGAGAAACATATACACATAGATCTTTGCAATTCTGAATGTAAGCAAAACCAAGGGAAATACAATCACTGAGTATAATATTGTAATAAAACATCAAAACACATAAAAACCTCAGTCACCAAGGTATTGGCTTCATATGGACTCATAATTAATTCATAGGCTGCCTCAACTGCGACTGGGGGAAAGGATATAAACAAGGAATGTGGGGTTTTGTTGTTTTCCCTTCTGTGACTTGTTTTTCTGCCAGATTCCAAATAAAATGAAACCAAAGCTGGCACTACACAAAATTTGATTCAGATGAAACTTCAGACACCAAAGCCATTAAGCATACATTTCCTAAATAAAAAATGAGTTGTCTGCAACCTGCCTTGACATGGTTTGTGAAGTCTAGTGCATACAAAACCAGCCCAGTGAAATGTCAAAAGCTACTGAAATAAATAAAAACAAACCTCCTCTGCCCCCTCCTCTCACAATTTCTGTGTCGATACAGTAGTCCAGATAAAATAGATGACTATAGGCATGAATGCAGGAGAATGATTTTCTGTATCACCAAGTCATTGTAATACAATTTGAAAAATCAGATGTTATCAGCTACTATTTAAAAAAAAGTATTTATACTATTTCAACTTTTTATCCAGCAAATGAAGAACTAGGATTCTTGCCTCTTCCTTTGCAGATATTAGCTGTAATCATACCTTCTTAGAGGTTAAGGCTCTTTAGCATGTCCTAGATGTCCAAACCAGAGTACTGAGAAAATAATAATGAAATTTTAGGTATGTTTCTGTCTAGGCACTAGTAGCACTTTCTAACTGGGATCAGAGATCATGTTCAAAGCATGTAATCGGCAACTTAAAGAACAAGGCAACTGTCAGTTGACTTCAATTTGCTATACTTAAACCTACATGTCCACTGAAAATAATGAGATGTCTATAAATCAAAGCTCTTGAGAACTGCTGGTTTGACTGTAATTACTGCTACTATGACTCTGGTCATCCTAATGGAGTCAGCCAGTGAATTTCATCTCTTCTTAATCAGCTGTAGTTTTAGGCTCACATCCCACAGTGTATACATTTGACTAGCAATTAAAATCAACGTTGACCTACTATCACGTTGTTAACTTGAGCTCAGCTGAGTTACTGCAACTGTTCAAATCCCTAAAAGTTTATTTAACTGATACTGTCATGAAATCTATTGCAGTGGCTGACAATAAGGCCCATCATTCTGTCTGAAAATTTCCTCATCTATAAGTAACTCACTAAGAACATTAATGAAGCAAAAGGCTAGTGACCATACCTTCTCTCTTTAAAAAGCTTCCACTAGCACAAATGACACGGTTGAGATATCGCTTTTGTCCAAAAGGTATGCACCAGAAATCAATCAATTTGAAAGAAATAGAATATAGTATAAAAATAAACAAGAAATCAATTTCTTTACCTAAGAAGAACACAAATCCAACCAGTTCTGTGGATCTTTCAGGAAGTGCTGTTATTGTTATATAAAAGATGTCTACATCATAAAATAAGCTACAGAAAGATACCTTGAGTAGCACAGAATATAAGATGTGCTATACTGTAATATCTATTTTTATTATCAATTACTTGAGCTTTTATACTGACCAGTTAAATGCTTTTCAAAGACAAGTGTCTCAATATGGACGTGGTAAAAAGGTCTTTAGATGGAACTTTAGTAATGAAGAGTCTTTAAAAAGTGTTCTTGCTGTTAAGCCTTTATAATTTTGATCCTATACATTAAAAGAGAGAATCTTTTGTCTGTATTTTGTTTCATATGACTTCTGTGTATTATGCGTAACATAAGGAATTTGCATGTCAGACCAAGAACTAGAAAGAATAGAAATGTAATTCAATCTTAAAATGACATTTTTCTTGCTCTCATGTTTTTAGTCTTAACCTGAAGTTACCTTCTATACATTTGAATGTTCTTTTTTTCAATTTTTCATCTCTCATTTATACAACCTGAGAACAAACAATAAAACTGGAGTTGAGAACAGCAATGGCTAAAGAGGAAATTTAATAGGGGACCATTTTATGAGATCTAAGTCTCATGATAGGGCAAAGCTCTGAACTAAAGACCAACCATGAAAAATCTAATGTTATAACAAAGTGTTGATTATTAGTTCTTTCTTTAATGATAAACTATATGAATGAAGAATGTACTAAGGTACAGTGTCTGAACTCCTTGCATAAGTTATGAACTCTATAGTATCTTGTGCTCTTTTTTTGATTGAGTGAACAAACCTTGCCAAAAGTGTATTTACGTGGGCAAAAGGGATATTATTAAACCACTTTTTGTTCTTTTTTTTTTTTTTTCCTGGAAATCAACACACTAATTATTTTGTTACTCACAAAAGTGAGTTACAGGAAATTAGCTTTTTAAAGAAACCTAACATGTATCTGGAATTTAAGGCAGAAACTGTCTTAGATCCATAGTTTATGGCAAAAGCAAGGACAAAAATCTTTGTGTTTGTTTTATAGATAGCCAAGGAGACTGCAGCTTTAGGTCTGAGACAGAATGATTAAACTGCAGAATTTACTCACAAAGACATTGTTTAA
This sequence comes from Apaloderma vittatum, assembly GCF_000703405.1. Classification (NCBI taxonomy): domain Eukaryota; kingdom Metazoa; phylum Chordata; class Aves; order Trogoniformes; family Trogonidae; genus Apaloderma; species Apaloderma vittatum. The sequence continues at coordinate 9,714 of NW_009704345.1, forward strand.
TCCTACTACTAGTTTAATCCTATTAGTAGTATTCTTAGATCACCATCACTGTTAGAGACCTTATCTTTTGCTTGCTATCTGCTTCCCTGATTTACATAAGGTCTTCTGGAAATGTGTTATGGTGGAGAAGCAAAATAAAATATGTAATTCAGAATTGGAAAGATCAACTTTGGAGGAAGGCAGCAAATTTAAAAACATAAGAGAAAGTTTACACACATAGAGTGAAATATATATCCTGTGTAGACACAGAGATTTTTGGATATTGAAAAGTTTTATCAAAGTAAATGAGAATAGCCAAATGCTGTAACTGTAAGCATGTACATAAATCTTTGCAAGATCCAGACCTTTGTTGATAAGACTTGTCAAATATTTGTTTCATGATGAAATGATATTTTTTAACAAAATAAAATAAATCTCTTTGAGAATTTCTTTATTTTGAAATGAGTTGAAAGTAAAAATTTATCTATAGATGTATTTAAAAACTGAAAACTGGTTTATTTACCTTTCCTTGAAACTGTAGTATTTACTGGAAAAAAAATCAGCACTTATTTTTCCTCACCTCTTGCTTCCCTCTTTGCTTAAATTGATGACAAAAGTATCCTTTGTAAGATATCTTTTTTTCCTAAGGCACTTTTCAGTTAATGTTATGTGTTGCTCTTTTAACATCTATAAAAAATATCGTTCCATATAGGCTTTATAGATTTCACACAATGGCATAAATTCTAATACTGCATGCATATATGCAAGTTTAACCATACCATTTTGAATACTTCTCAGTGCTATAGTTAGGTAAACTTCTAGAGATGCAGTTAAATGTAATCAAATTAAAGACCTTGGGGTTGACATTTTACCTTTACTCTCTTGTAGGAGATTACTTCCCGACCTGTACATTTTCGATGAGAAAGCTTAATGGCAGATTTAGTCAAGAGAAAACCTCACATTGGTTTTATAAAATGTGCCCTGGGAACATGTCAAAGTGCTTTCAAATGTAGGCAAATCTTGTCCTTTTGTCTTCATTTGCAACCCAGTAACTAACCCTTTGGATATCTACTTTTTTGACCAGAACAGATTGTAAAGAAGAAACTGGAAATGTATTCTTCCCCTGTTAGGCACACACATCTTTTTCATGACTGACTGCAGATTTTCTCCTCTGGATATGAATATGTGCTTTGGCCAGCTTGATATTTCTAATCATCTTTGTGTAAAACATGTCTGTGCCAGTTTCATAATCTTCCGTTTGTCTGCAGTTACAGAGGACTTTCTCGGGATAGCATCTTTTGTTTTCATCTTCTGCTCCCAGGCTGCACTGCTGACAGTAGTTTTCTTGATTCTACCTATTGTCCCACAACGTGCTTAACTCAAAGCTCCTGGAAATAATGCTTTCCAATATTTGCACATTAGCTTCCTGCAGCTTAGATCCTGGCCTTTTCCACGCACACACAGTGCCAGAATTAAGTGGTGCTATAAGAAGATAAGTTAGTACACAGGCATGTAGACTTACAGGATTTAGTGGACTTTGGATACTTCCTGAATAGAAAAGAACTGTGTTGGTGGGAGAAGGGAAGCAAAAGAAAGACTAAAGGCTGGTGCCTGGTTCTCATCAACCCTGAGGCAACTCTCAATACTTATTTTAAGATCATGTAAACAACCCCTGCAGAGTGGACCCTGTTAGTCTGAAAGACACCTCAGGATGGGGCAGGCAGCTTGTGAGCAGTGCTTATCTCAGCCCAGAAAGGAAAGTGTGGAAGTCTTTTTCTGGCTTTAGATTTCTTGTATCTCTGTTAATTATGTTCACTGTTAAATGATAATTAATTTAAGTGGAAAAACTGTGAATTTTTTGGGCAGATGTTTAGGTAAGATGAATGATAACTGGAACTAGCCTCCACTGTCTTTGAGTTAACAAAGCTTCTTAGGGGAAATACAAAACTTGTTTGGGCGATAATAAAAAGCAGTAGCTGCATGGTGGTGAGAACATAGCTAACAGGGCAGTCTGCACATCAGCTTTGCTCAGGAAGGGCAGAAGGCAGAACTCCATGGTTAGGAGGACTGGGAAGCTCTGTGAGTGTTTAGTTTCTGGGAGAGGAGATTTCTTTAGCAGCAGCCCTGTACTTCAGAAGAGCAGTTGGCAAGTTTCCTAGAGATTAATAGTTGGGTGTTTGCTGCATGCCTGCCTCTCAAGGCTATGCAGAATGGGTGTGAGCAAGCTTAGAAAAACCCTTGTGAAGGGATGAAGCCTTACTGTGCTCAGATGAGGATAAAGGGCAGTACCAAAAGGAAAGTTTGTACTGGGAGTATGCACTGGTGAAGGTGCAGAGCATCTCAGATCAGACTATTCCTGTTGTCTCGATATACTTGGATATTTCTCATGTATTGGTAAGCTAGCCTAATAAGTGTAGAGCTAGGTAAGAAAAGAGCAATGCTAAGCATTGTTTCGAAAGAAAAACTAAGTTAATATAAATTTCCAAAATAATAAAAAAAATCTTAGCTTTATATGGAGGTAGAATTCCCTCAGCAGAATGAAAGCTTCTGGATTTCACGAAGTGGCATACATACTGTGTTGGGCAACCAAATTCTGTGTCAGTAACAAGGGCTTCAAGTAAGATGTTATAAAACTGAGAGAAATGACAAAAGGTGGCAATTGAGCTTCTTTTTGCTGCTTTAAGGTAAGGCATTTCTATAGAACAGTCCACAAAGACCCTCCTTCTGAGTCGTGATGGTTCAGACAGGGCCCCCTTGCTTTCTAAACTTCCTCATGGAGAGCAGTCTAGGTGCAGCTGGATCCAGTCTTAGCCCCTGATTGTAAAGAAGAATTCAGACCCTAGGTTCTGCCACAGAGTCAGTTTATTTCAGCTCAAACTGGGACCCTCTGATAGAGACCTTAACCGAAGAAATCCTTCAGCAATTATACCCTTACAATCCAAGTTCACCTCCCATCACACGATGGTTTGGTCCAATAGTGTTTGGGTCTGGGGTCTTCTTGTTCCTCGGTGGATCCTTTCTCTCTCTCCAAATGGGCATTCTTCTCATTATCTTGAGGATGCAGTTTCTGTTGTTCTCATCTTTCTCAGTTAGCAGTGGTTTCCAGACCTTTCTTCAGACTAAGGTAATCAGTACGTAAGTAAAAGTCCGCTTTCTGGGTGTAAAGCCTCAGTAAATCTGGCTACTCATGCTAAACAATGTCACTCATAAACCAAAACAAATTGTGATTCATTGTAATTTTAAGCAATCCCACAATTAATTCTAATATTCTACAAGTAAACTATTCTAATCTCCAACAGGCATCTAAGGAATGCATCCAGGTTGACACAATATTAAATTTGGAATTGGAATTCTATAATTCAGTAAAGAGATCTTAGAGTAACTTTTGTCAGTCCTCTGAAATCATTTCCTTAACATGCAGCAGCAACCAAAATGGTTAAAAAGATGCTGGATATCAACAAGAAGGATATGAAGACCAAGACAGAATTGAAGTGCTATAAGGAGACAAGAAGAGTTAGAAAAAGGCACCTGGAACTGTCAGTGGGGTAGAACAGCTGCCTAATGAGGAAAGACTGGGACCTCTCAGTTTAGAGAAGGCTAAAGGGGAAGTTGAATGTGGAGCTGTTATTCATTAAGTCACATAATACAAGAATTAGAGGGCACTCAAAACTCAAAAAGGATAATCTGGACAGGTAGAAGAAAGTAATTAGTTATACATTAGACACTGAGCCTCTGAACACTGTTACCACAGGTCGTGGTAGAAGCAAAGGATATCAACCTGATAAAAAAAAGAATTAAGTAGATTGATAGAAAAGAGTTTTATTAATGGAAAATAAGAGAATAGGCAAGGACTCATCCATGAATATCACAAATAGCAGTACTTGCAGATGCTGGAAAGGTAGAGGGCAAGCAGATGCAAGAGGATATTCAGGCTTATCTCCTCCTCGGAAGTAACATCTCTTGTTAGCTCTGTTCGAGCAAGTTACCTGACCCTGAAGGATACTTACCTTCTGACATGAGCGATATTAAGCTGGACTTTCTAGACTAAGAATAAATACAGATGAGTATTCATGACAGAAAACCATGAAGTTCTAACATTAGTTTGAGGCCATTGTAGGGCATGGTCACAGAATCACAGAATCACAGAATGTCAGGGATTGGAAGGGACCTCAAAAGATCATCTAGTCCAGCCCCCTTGCCAGAGCAGGATCACCTACAGTAGGGCACACAGGAACACATCCAGGTGGGTTTTGAATGTCTTCAGAGAAGAAGACTCCACAACCTCCCTGGGCAGCCTGTGCCAGGGCTCTATCACCCTCACAGTGAAAAAGTTTTTCCTGATATTTTTGTGGAGCCAAAAATCCATGTGTGTGTGAATGTATCAGAATAGCTCCTCAGCACTGAAAAAAAAGACTTATTAGGGCTCCCTCTTGCTCTGTGGTCTTCATAAATCATAGTATCCTAGTCTTCTATGCTTTCTGTACAGCGATGTTAAGACCATAGCATTCATACAATACAGAGGGCATATGGAAGAAGCGTCACTTAAACTGCGAAAAGATATCTAGATATGAGCAAGGAAAGATGAAAAGGTAACAATGACAAAATATTCTTTAGAAATACTAGAAATAGGTCTTGTGAATGCATTTGAAATTTCTGTAATATGTTTTTAAACTTTCTAAGCTTGTTCATCTGTTTTATACTTTTAATTTCCTGTGATTTCCCACACTTGTGCATCATTTTAGATAAAAATGATCCTCCCTTTTCTGTTGCCATTGTGAAAGGATATCACCTCTGATGTAAATAATCTTGGAAAGAGTTAACTCAAATGCTTAAATTGTACAGCAAGTATTTTACAAGTCACTTCGAGGATAGTACTATCTTTTCAGCACTACAATAGTTTAATTGCCACAGCTGAGGCAATGCAATGTCTTTCTTTACATAAACTAAAAACAAAATCTTCACAAAAATATTTGTATTTTGTACATTTATGTGTGTCCCTCACTGGCGGAGCATATCTTAGTTATTTAAGCCGTGCATGGAAATTATCGCCTTACAGCTGTCTAAGCAGTGAAAATCAGGTTGACTAATTGACTAATCTCTTCCTGTGTTTGTTTATGTTAATAGGTTTACTCAATTATGCTATCCTAATGTGAGCTGGAAAAGACTGACTTTGTGCTTTTAAGCAGCCTTGAGCATAGTTGTTTTTTCTAGCAAGGTCCTAGATAAAGCTGTAAGATAAAGCTGTAAGATCACACCAGAGATTCAGAGGGCAGTTCACTCCTTACTGTTTTATAGCTACTCCATAATGCTTCATTGTAATGGTGAGAGACAGTTTTGATAGAACAATGTGGACAAAAGAATCAATGATTTCTATATGTACATAAATGCTCTGATGAAAAGGCTCCTTAGATAAAGCAGGCTTAAGAGAGACCTGTGAAAACATGCAGTTTTATGGAGAGATAAACTTACAACAATGTAGTCACACAGAATTTCTGTATCCTGACATAAAGACGAACAAGAGATTCCTATCTGCTTTCTCTAATGAGTTCAGTGAACTTTTTGCATGGCTGCTGATGAGATCCAGCTGATAAGAGCTGTTAGTTAAAATGATGTTGGTGACTCTGCTACCTGAGCTAAATTAGGATAGTAGGGTGAGAGATTTTTCTTGCTTGTGAGGGGTAGGTAGAGTGGCCAGAGATCTGTGGCTGCTGAGTCCTGGGAAAGCCTGTGGCTTTTAGTTGTAGACCCCTGGAGATATTAGTATAAGATCATATGATAGGTATGTGTTTGGATTTAGACAGTAAATTTATCTTGTCTTTTTGTTCCTGAGCATTATAAATCTCTGCTGTATTTCCATAGAAAAATCTGCATTTGTTGTTTTTTCTTTGATTCCTTAGAGAGTAGATACAGTGCTTATTGCCAGCCTTGAAGGTTCTGTTCAGGATCTGAATAGCCCAGTGAGGATGGAGTGGAGTTATTACTTGCTGTTAGATATATCTAGGTAAAACAAACAAACAAAAAGATGCCAAAAAGCCTAGTTAAGCTGGCATTCATAAATTAGTGCTGTAATGATATGGCTAGAGTATGAGGCTTCTGAACAGCCTTGGAGATGTTGGTAAAATGTTAAAAATTGAAGTGTCAGTGTCTCTGCCACCCAGAATGTGCCACCAAATAATCTGCAGGCTGAAACTTAGTGCCAAGGACTCTGTGAGGAGTAAGCAGAATATCCTTACATGCTGCCTCTCTGGGATACATCAGGATTTTGCTCTGTAGAATGAAGCCTTAGCCGGACTGCTTGCCTGAAGAAGCCCTGGATGTTTTTCTTTATATGGGCCTTGGGCATCAACAAAGAAAGGAAAAACATTTTGATGGAAGATTCCAGGCAACTGATCAGGGAGAAAGCCTTAAGTAAGTCAACTTGGTAGGCCTATTTGAAAACTGCATGTAGAGTTTGAATAGAAGAAACAAACAAAAATCCTTACAAAGTGACATTTGCTGTTCATATAAAACTTTTAAGTTTTGAAATAAGGAAATAGTTTGTAAGATCTAAATATGTGAATAACTCCTGTAGAAATCTGGTGCTGGGTTGCCAGAAGAAAATCTCTTATGCTAATTTTAGTAAGAGGAGGTAAAAAAACCCAAATAAGCACTACCTCGAACACAGACAGAGATCCTCTGTATTATCTAGGCTTCCAAATGTATTCTTCCTCTGCATTGTCTAGACTTATTCAAATGGGCTTTCATCTAGGAAGAAAGACTTCGCTTCATCACAGGGAAACACCAAAAGCAGTTTATGCTGAAAATCTTTGTTGTTGTTATTGTTGGTCAAGGTATTAATTTTTAGAGAACTTTTTACAGATGAAAACCTGTGATGTTTTGTAGCTATTGCATATATTAAGTTGCTCAGCTTGGGATCAAGGAGAGGAAGCTGCTTTCCAGATGGTCTTCTCCTCACTGTATCTGAGCACAGCTTTGACATAATTGGCAATCTGTCCCTCCTTGATGGAGGCAAGGAAAAGAGATGGTGGTGTGACTGATCAATAGCCTAGCCACTGTGGAAGACTTCTCAGAGGAGGTGGGCACAGGCAATTGGCTCATGTAGCTCAGGGAAAAAAGCATGGGGTGACCACAGCTATTGCTAAGAAAGCTGAATTTTGATGAACACCAAGGGTGGACTTCATTTTATATCAGCTGACTGTATCAGTTATATGCTCATGTAACTGATTTTTTTCCCCCAATTTATTTTTCTTCCTAAGTTAATCAAGAATGAGAATGTTTTCTTGAGCTGGCCAGAGCGCTAGGAAGGGTGTGTATAAGTTGTTCAACAGAGTATAAAAACTGAACAGTCAGCAGAATGAACATTGCAGACAGCGGTGATGTTGACCTGGACGCAGCTGAAGTACTCCTTCCTGGTCACTGGGGATAACCAGTGCCATGGTAGTGAACGTACAAAGACCAGTAATAGAAAACGTATTTGTATTGTGGTCCAGCTGTGTGTTGAATGGCTGTGTTCTGCTTGTATTGTGATTTTGCTACATGGTCATATCCTTCTGCTAAATCAAAATCCATGTAACAGGAAATATCTTCAAACAAGTAAATGGAGTATTAAACATTAAACTCTTCTTGTGTGGAATGTCTAAATGTAGATCCTTGGAGAGTCATACAGGATGGAAAAAGGGTTTTCTTTTCAAAGTCTATTTGTCAGCTCCTGTACACACGCCTATCTGGGGAGGAGAGGGTCAGCGGAATTGTGCATTTTGTTCAGTTGTTATTTCTTGATGTTATTTTGTGTTGGAATTCATTGTACACAAATGAATGTTTATTATGCAAGTAAGAATTTTTCTCTGAAAGTAAAAGAATATCAATTTCCGATAATTGATGATCAGCTACTTTATGCATGAACATGTCTAGTTTGCCACTAGGTGCCCTCAGAAGCATAGGAATGTTGATTTTAAAGACTGATAGAGTAAAATGTTTTAAAGAAAGTGTAGGCAGTTAGAAATCTTTCTGACACATATTATTTATACTATAGCCTATATCAAAGATCCAATAATGCTATAAAATTGGTGGGCTTTACAAGTTATGTAGCTTTAAAGTGGTTTCTAAATGCAACTAAGTGTTCTCTTTTTTTCACTTCTTCACTTCTGCATCTTGAAATAGTCCATTATCCCTATACTTCTATTTCTTTTTTTTTTTTTTTTTTAAAAAATGAAAACTTGAATAGTGTACATAAATGGTTGTGCAATTAAGTTGGTATGTCAGTAATAGTTCTGTATGGGATCAATTACTAAAAAAGAACTATTCTTCCAAATGAGAAACCTTCATCTGAATACTAATTCAAGGTCATATGTGATTGGTTTTTTTGGCTGGGACAGGATAGCTGAAGACTGGGGATATGGAAGATTTTTGCCTTCTATGCAACGAGTTGTAATTTTTGGCAGCTTGGAAGGGCTCAAGTCACTACTGACTGTATATTTAGAGGTCTAAGTAAAATTACAACTTGACTTATTAGAAACACTTGTTACTTTTTATATAGGCTTATTCAGAATTAACAGAAACTAAAATCATTATTCACTTTAGTGTAGGCAATATATACGTTAGACTCTTATGTAGCCAGTGAATTTAAGAGGAATGTAATGTTCTTTCAAAACCTTTGCATGTGTTAATTGCACTGTTACATTTGAAAGGTAACATTGAATTTTGACTGATGCTTTATGAGTGGTGGTTTATGATATAGTATAACAGAAAAAAGTTTTAGAGAGGGAAAAATAATTTGGATTTGTTCCTGTGTTTACGCTCTTATATGCCTCTTGTTAACTGGATATTGCCAGTTAATGCTGTGTTGATGCTTTTACAGGACTGTTCTCTTGTTAGCTAGGGCTCTGTTCTTTCTGCCAATTCTAAACCCTATGTTTGATAGTGAAACTAAAAAAACAAAACTATTGTAAAGAGCCCTGTGTGAAATCTCTAAAGCTGTGGTAAGCGCTTAACACTTACAAATGAACACTTAGACTATCTGGCAGTAATCTTTATTATTTATCTTTCTTTATATAATTAATTTTATCAATATTTTGCCATCATCTTTCCTTAGCATGGTAGGGAATAATAAAGATTTACAGAACCATAGGATGAGAAATTTGAGGCGAAGAAATGGATGCATTTGATTTGGGGCAACCATCACTCTCAATCTTCAGCTGTGAGGGCTAGAAACTGCAGCCAATGCAAAATAAACATTTCTGTTTCCAGAGACAGAGAGTAGACTGTTAATCCATGTAGTCCGTCAATCAAGAGCACAGCTCAAGAAAGCAGCTATTTAACTATTCCTTGTGTTTGAAAAAGAGACCGGTTAAGGCGGTGGCTAGACTTTGATTTGTATGCCTTAGCTTTTCACTTGATGGTGGATTGAAAAACAAAACAAACCCACATTTTCTCACTTGTTCCTCTGTTCGAGCAGTGTATATCAACTAAGGAGTTAATCTGACAACAGGACAGCTGGAGCAGGACGTCTCTAATACTTTCTTATGTGATTAGTATATCTCTCTCCAGAGCAACATGATTCCTGCCCTCTCACAACTGTACTTTGATCTTTCATTCTCCTTGTCTCCATTACCACCAAGTAGCTGCATACCTCCTTCCTCATCTTGAGATCCTACTGTAGTCATCTCTCTGTGTGTCCCCTCTGAGGCTGGGAACTAAAGAAGGGAATGGTATTGGGTGATGGGCTGGAGTGGTCGTAGGGCTGTGGATGGGGCCAGTTGTGGAGAGGGAGGTGGACTGTAGAAGACAGTACTGAGGTAATATGGTAATTACAGTAATTAGAGGCTCAGTAATACAGCATTACTCAGACTGGCTGAATCGTTCCTGTCTTCTCCTACAGCTGCCCTTTTTCTTACTGTCTTCAGGGAATGGAAAATGACCACAGATTGGGGGCTTCAGGACGTGTAACCTGGATGGCTGTATGGAATAGACAAAGTGGGCCTAGGTGTGGGGTTATTCCACTGCCTTTTTGCCGTCTAGGGATATGTGTGTGCACTGTCCTTAAGTGTAGGGGGAAGTTGTTAGTGGAGAGGCCAAAGTTGAGCTCCACCCCCTCACTCATGTAGGCAGACCTGTGTTGAAACCCTTCACTTCAGTTTACTGTTCAGCTCATCCCTTTTACTTTGTAATTTTGTTTGGTTTGTTGGTTGTTTTGTTGGGGTTTTTTGTTTGTTTTTTTGGATTTTTTTTTAAGTAGAAAATTAAAAGTCGTTAACCTAGCTCCAAGGGAACTGGATGCTTATTTCCTGCCTCAAGGCAGGTCTTATCATGATTAATCAATGTTGCTTCTTCTTCTGCAAGTGCTGGAAAATTGGAAGGAACCATTAAGAAATAAACTTTATAGTAACACTTATTTAGTTTAAAAGTTTTCTCACAGAATATTAATTTATACATTTCGGACTAAAACTGAAAAATAATATAATTTTCCCAAACCTGTGTGTGCATTTGTTAAAGATGTTATTTTAATTTCATGGCAGCAATGAGGAGAAATTCTTTTCTGTTAGGACTGTGACAGTAAAAGAGTTTAGAGATTACCTGTCTTTCAGGAGATTCAGAAATGCAGATTATCTTAAAACACGAATTTGATGACTTTTCTCCTCTAACTCATAATGTACAAAAAGTGAAAATATCAGTGAGGGGGAAGGCAAAGCATGCCTTTTCGACAGCTGCATTCTCCCTGACAACAGGCCTTCCCAAAGATCTGAGAACAGGCCTGCCCCAAAGAGCTCTGTTAAGGATGGCCATTAAAGCCTGGTGACTACTTACTGTGCCTTTTGCGCCTTGGCCACAAGCCAGGCTGGACTCAGGTATAACCGTGGCCCTTGCCGGAGAGCTGGTCTGAATTGTTTTTCCCTGGAGGTGCAGGGCAGCTGTCGGGGACACTCCCCTTGAATCTGGATGGTGCCCAAGGATACTTCCCAGGATTCAGAGCTCTCACCACTCCCTCCCTGCCCCGCAGTGCATGAAACTTCTGGATATATCTTTGAGAGAGCCCTTGCCTCTGCCATAAGTGAGTGATTCCTTTCTCCGGGTACCATTGAGGATTCTTCCCCTCTTTTGTGAGTGTGTGCACATTTTGGGTCGTATTTCTAAAGGAGTAGTTGCAAGTTCCTAAACTAAGTTGTGCAGTAATAATTCCCAAGGAGCATCCAAATTTGCAATATGCTTTGTCTGTCAGAAGGTGTGGTGGTTTTCAGTTTGGAGTAAGTTTTGTTTTTTAGTAACTGCCCTGCCTGATTTTGTGAGTACCTTCACAACAACCTTATGATGTGCATATGTAACCTCCATGTGCGTGGGGTGAAGAGGTAGAAAGTATCTACTGCTGACTCTGTATTTCCTTTCTAATGGCATGGAAATTCCACAAGTGAAATATTTAACAGCTGGGTAGTTAGTTCACAAAAATTTAGTGAGCAGTATAAATAACCTAAGTTTCAAAAAATTATGCAAATCAGCTGATATTAGCAGATCTTAGAGGAAAAAACAGACAGTTGGATAACTGGAACAGACAGATGATCATCTGCAGTGTCATTACAGTTTGAATTTTCTGTATAATATTTCTTGTAATTCAACTCTAGTTTGTAGTTGCCTTCTGTAACATATTTTCTTTGCTGTGAGGGTTATGGAAGATTTCGTGGTGAAGAGATTGATAAGACAGGTCACCTCTGTGAAATTTTTCATTCATATCCTCAAATCACATCTGTTATGTATTTATAAAGAATTAATGAACTAAGTGTTACCCTTTCAATTTTTCATGCTACTTAGAAATGGACTGAGTGTGTTGAGAGACGACTTGAGATATTTAATCCAGCTATATTACAACTACAGTCTAATGTGATGAAATCACTAGAATGATTTTTTACTCAAATCTCAAGGACAGAGATTGCTTGTTTACTTTCTGCAATGTATAAAATTACCCCCTTTATGCTGACTAGTAAGAGACTTTGTAGGGCAAAAGTACCTAATTCCAAACCTTTAAAAATTTTGCTGTTGCTTGTATTTTATTTCCCACCTCTTCCACACCTAGTGCTGTATGAAGAAAGGCTCTGACTATACTTCTATCTCTTTCCTACTATGTAACTGTTTAAACTGGAAATCACTAAAATCATGGAACATAGTTTTCTAAATGTTTGTACTGGAAACATAATAAGACAATCTGATCTTTAAGGCTGTACTACAATGATGTTTTCTGTGTTAATATCATGTGTCTGTGTCCAGTAGAGAGAGAAGTAAAAATGGAATAAACATGAAAAAAAATAATAGGTGAACTGCACTGTTACTTAATATTATTTTTTTTTCTCTAAAATGTTCTGTATTTTGCCTGAAAGGCTTATTGGCCACTTTAGCCGTGGTACTAAAATTGAATGAGAGTATCTTGGTGTTTATCAAGCTGGCATCTGACAATATTCATATAAGTAGATATTGTATGTCATGATATCTTTGTGCTGTAGAAATGTCAGCATATGTTAAGCAAAATAAAATCATTGCATTTACAGACAGGTAAAAATATTTATGTAAAATCCATTCAATTTCCCCAAATTATATGGGTAGTCACAAAAGAGAAAAATTTGAAGTCCTCATCCTTTAAGTGCCCTTTCTGGTTTTCATGGGTTAGGGCTGGGCTGGCCTCTAACA
>NW_009704346.1:0-5866 GCF_000703405.1 Apaloderma vittatum
GGGAGCCCGGGCGTGGGGACGGTGGTCGCGGACGAGCCGTGGGTGAGAGATGAGGGAGTTCGTGCCTCCCTTTCAGCAGGGAGCTGAAAGTGGACTGTGTCGCTGATGCAGTGGAGGTTTTTTGTGTTCTTTTTTGTGTCTCTTTTTTTTTTTTCTCCAACGTGATCGCAGTACGTGCAGGCAGAGTGTACTAGCGTGAAATTCTCGCTTAGTTTATTGGCGTGAGATGGAATTGTTTGTATCACGCTATGTCCTTCTGTGCCACACAGGAATCTGCTTTATTCTCTCACCATGAGTTACTGGCTTTATGTATTAATTCTTTGATAGTTTGCAGCATGGGAGCTCAGACTTCGCAGTAACAATTAAAGTAGATGGGTTTGTAAGAACTGCAATTGTGCTTGTTTCTGTACCTGGAAAGAAATATCACTCTCTGAGCTGCTTCTGATTACTAATACTCAGTTGTGCAATGCTTAGATGTACATGGTACTTACTGTACTGAAAAGATCGGTGTCTGATTCAAGGATTTCACAGGCTGGAAAACCACTCCGCTGGTTGATTTCGAAAGTCTTCCAGCTTTCAAACACTTGAGAAAGCCTTGTGGGTTTCTTAGACTTAGTAAACTTACCTGGAAGTTTTCACCAAACCTTATTAATTGTGGCAGTGCTTACTATATATCTCTAAAATATTCAAATCCATAATACTGAACTAAAGAATGAGCGCAAAGTATTTATTTGAAGAACTGTGTGTATTTTCCCTAGGAAATTTAGTTTGCAGCATGAGGACTTTAATAGGACACAGCATATTAAAGATGTGTGAAATCAAGACATTCTGGGATGCATAGCAGGAACGTTGCAGGTGTGTGATGACATCTCTTGGTAGTTGCAAACTTGGGGTCTGTGTCGGGTATTGGTACTGTGTGGGATTTTGGACACCACAGTTGTAGCAGAGTCTTAGCAGTTAGGCAGAAGATGAGTAGCAAAGATGTAGAAAACATAACCTATAGAAAAATAGTGAAAGATCTGGAGTGTTACAGTGTAGGGAGGCAAAGACTGATGAGAGATGTGGTAACAATCTTCAGCTGTGTAACTGGTTCCTGCAGGATGGCGGGGAAACAATCCGTTCTTCACATCCGCTGGAGATGTAGCAAGAACAAGCATGCTGAACTGCAGGAGGAGAGATTAGTTTAAACAGTAAGGAGAGTCCTTTTGAGTTGTACAGGTAACTGCGCACCGGATAGTCCAGCTAGGGTATGAAATCTCCTTCACTGGAGCTTTTTAAGATTGGATCTAACAAACATTTATCAGAAATGCTTAAGGCAAGGGTGACTGTGCCTTCCTGTTGTGAGAAAAACTACATGACCTCTTCAGGTCCTTTCTCTGCTCCAGGGGTGCCAGAGGCTGCCAGGAGGCCAGCCTGTGAACTCACACTCTTGGTGATGATCATGCATATTAAAGAAGCATCTTTAGAAGGTAAATACACTCACTAATCCAGTTGTAATATTTCGCTCACATGCCTAACTTTTGTACTAGATTTTCTGATTTTTCTTCCTTCTGCTCAAGCTGCATATACAGTTGAAATCTAAGAGCAGTGGTGGATGATCTGATGAAGAACATAGTATCTTAGTTTAGCACTATCACAACCAGTAAACTGGCTTCTTGGTAAATGTTAGGAGATTTGAACTTAGTTTCAAAGTACAGTTCTGTAAACTGCATCATTTTGCTCCCTTCGGGTCCTCAGTAACATAGGTGTATCTCAGGCAGACCATGAGGCAAAAGTATTTTGGTTTAATTTATCTCTATCTTGGCTATGATCATCACCTCTAAAATTACTTGAATTATAATTACTTTCTTAAACATACTTTGAAAAGTGTAGTTCTGCTGCATTAAAAAAGTTTTTGCCCAGTCCGATTATTAGCCCAGCTGATTACAGAAATGACTGGATGGAATGAGACTTGGTGTTTTTCTTCCCTTACCTCCATCACCTAAAAGTTTTTGCTGCTTGGCTCAAAATTTATTCTTGTGTTGTTCTCTGTGTTGTTATTATCAATGTACATACTAATTATTTTAAAAATTCTACCACAATCTTTGCTTCCAGTGACTGCTTGTGAAATTAGCTTCACAGTTTTTTGAACGTTGCTATTTTGTAGGAGTGTAAACAGTCAAGGCCCAACCTCTCTTTCTAGGTTGTTATTATTTCATGTCCCTATGTTCTGCCCTTCCTACTTTAGAGAGGCATTGAATAAAGCTAATTCAGTGTTCCGAGTACCTCTCTATAAGACAGTCCTTTGTAATGCTCTTAGTCATCTGTATTATGAACATGATTTTGTTTCTGCCTTTTTTCTCTTCTGTGAGCTGGCATGACCAGAACTGAGCCCAGAAACCCTACTAGAGATGCAATGTTCATGCTGCATCTTCTGCTGCTTCCTCCTCAGCTGCTTCCTTTGCATCCCATCACACCCTTGAAGAGACCTTGAAGCACCTTATAAAATATGTTGTCTTGCATTTAGTTTATCTAATGCCGATTTGTTGTCCTGTACGCTGCCAGAGATTCTCGGAATCATTTTGAAGGATGCATTTATGACAGGGCACAGCGGAGAGGGCTCCCCATGGAGGAGCACATGGGGGCAGGACCTGACAGCCAGGACCCATCCCACCACTCCAACCAGGAGCAGGGTGGCTGAGAGGCATCAGGGAAGCCCCAGCCCCGGGCATTGGGCATCTGCCTGGGCACAGGTTGAGACCAGGTTGGGACATGGGTCTGGCTCAGCAGGGCGCATGGCCAGACACGGCAGGGCTATGGGGAGCTGGAGACTGGCCCTGCTGTGGCGTCACTGGAGCAGGGACTGATGGCCCAGTGGGGCTGAAATGGGGTCCTGGTTCTTGGGAAGGGACCAGTAAAAGCCTGTTAGTGCTGTTAGTGCCCTAACACATTTTAAAGCTTCCCTGATCCAAATTTTGTGTTGAAAAGTTGTGAAATCTACCTGTAACCACAGTAGTGGGTATATGAAGTACCTGGAGATGCGGGCTTTAGGAAGAATGAGGCTACAGAGACTTGAAGGTGATTTTTGCCCTCTATCTCAGGGTGACAGTCACAAGGAGATTGCCAGAGAGTTTGTCTCCCCCAGTTACACAAAACTTCATGGTCTCTAGAGTAGTTGTTTTGCAGTAGAGATGTGTGTGGTTCAGCACCCTGTCCTTCTGCACAACATCCTTGGCTTGCCTGGCCTGGATATATAGGGATGTTGGGTTTGATCATCACTGAGCATCAGTGGTGATCACCCACCCATCTTGGTATTGGAGATGGCCCTATCAGCCAGGGTCTACTTGTAAGTAGCCAACACTTCTAGTCTGGAGTAAAATTTAGGCATAAGCAGAAAGTTGTAAATGAGGTTGCTACACCGTGGCAATATGTATTACTTAGTTTAAAAAAATAATAATCAAGGCTTGGCATTTCTTCCCTGCTTTTGCCCATGAAAATAGGCTGAGCCCTGCAAGGCTTCTGTGTTACTTCATTGAAAACTGGGCTAGCTGTGGAAAAAACAATATGTGGGAGAAGAAAACTTAGACCCATGGGAGCACAGACAAAAGGACTTGTGAGGCTTTTCTTCTCTATAGTTTCTGTGGTACTGGGGTACTGTAACTTTTCTGGTTACCATTAATCTGCACAGACGTTGTTTTCAAGCAGTGCTGATTGATTTAGCCTTCCAGGGTAGATGTCAGACACACTATTCGTGATTAACAGCAGACAGAATCCAGGGAGATGAGCAGTGTTGATCATACAGCATAATATTATGAATGGAAATAACAATACTAAGCAAATACATGTCAACCTTTTGGAATTTTGTGTGATTTATATCATTTCAGTATTGGATTGAGTAATTGATCTTTTTATCAGTGTGTTTTATGCTGTAATAAACCAGGATTTAAATAGTGAGAAGTTAATAGCTGCTCTAAGTAAAACACACAGGCGTTGGAATGAAACACATTCTCTATAACTAAGAACATGAAAAAATTGCAGGGAAGTTTGTTTGAACTTGATGTGGTGAAAAATAAAACCATCATTCATGCCAGTGAGAGATTTACATTTTTTCCTTGAATTATCTCTCAGTTCAGACTAAGCCTGTTAAGAGTACTGCATTAGCACATAGGAAATCTAAATATCTGCTTTGTATAATAGTACTTTAAGGTCTCTTCATAATTCAGACATTTATATTCCAAGATTTTCCCGCTCCCATGATTAGTTCCAGTAGCTTGCTCTGAAGCTCTGGTTTAAGGCATGAGATGCTGAACTAATGACAAAGAGACTGGAGACTTCTTAGCAGTGTAGACAGGAATAAATACTGATGTGGCAAAATGAGCAGGTTCTGAAGATTCTGGGAGTGGGAGGAAGGCAGGGAGGGGTCAATCGCAGTTCTTCTGGGGCAGGAGAGGTTGAGAAGTGTCTGTAAGGGCCATCTGCCTTTGGCTCTGGGACTAGGGGTGTGGGTCTTCTGAAAACTGACGTGGGGACAGAGGTGTGAGGAGGGCTCAGGGCATTTTTAGTATTGGAGGGTTTGGGGAACATTATGGCAGCAGAATCTCCTTCCCTCACACTTTTCATCCAGGCCAGCTTTCCTCATTGTCTTTTCCATTGTCCTGTCCTGTGTTGTGGGTACTTCTTAGCACCTCTGCAGCCATCCGTTTCTTCTCAAGCTAACAGTTTTCCTTTCCCTCTTCATTGGCCCCCGCCAACTCTCCTCCCCTCCTGGACTTTGGGAAAAGGTCTCAATATCACTTGTTCTGGCTGTGGGGAAAGTGATAAAGGGAGGTATGAAGAGAGACAAAGAAATGGTGCAGAGGTGAAGACAGCCCTTCAGTGACCGTGAAGGTTTGCTTCTCTTGCAGACCTGTGTGATGTGAGAGAGATGTATGGCACAGGGGGATGGCAGGTCCTGCTGCTGCCTCATGTATACTCCTCTCTGGCCTTAGAGGTGGCAGAAGTGCTGTGTAAATAGGAGGTTTTAATCCATGGTTTGGGATGTAGCTTTGCCATCCCCATCTTCTTTGGCATAGGTAAAATCCACTGGTAGAAGCGGACTATTTGCTTACAAGTGTGCAGGTTTGTGTGTGGGTGTAAAAGACCTTGAACAAAGAAGTAGTTGTTGGTGTTTTGTATGTTTTGATTGGGAAGTTAAGATTATCTGGGAAGGCTCTCAATGTGTCTGTCTGGACACAGCATAGCCGTGGCTGAAGCAGCTGTAGCACTCTCCGTATTTGCTGATGTAACAAAACTTGCAGGATTTTAAAAAAGATTTTATTTGTGGAATATGCTAGAAAAAGTGTCTTTATCCAAGCTGTCTTTAAAAGGGAGAAATTGGGTATTTGGAATGAAGAGTGTCCCAGCTTCTGTGGTTGGAGTGTACGTTAACCCTGATACTGGGTCAGCTCAGAACATTTTTTTAGGTTTTAAAGATCGTTTACCCAAAGCTGTGTTTTTTGTATATAGTCCAATTTATCAAATTTACAATATTGATTTGCATTATCCAAACTGTCAGTCCTTTCCCCCTTTCTTTTGTGTAAATCTTCAGAGCCATGGCAATAACAGGTATTCTAACTTGCCTGAACTCATTTATGTCTTATGTCAACAGAAAGTGGAAAAAACCCCCTTGAGCTCTAATTCCAGATTGAGCAAACAATTTTTAAGGCATACCAGCCTGTATTTTCCAAAATATTTTATAGCAATCTATACTTTATTCTTTAAGTACAGTTAATGATTTCCAAAAGTTTTCTTTTTAGATGAAACTGTTGCAGCATATAAATACGAGCCCAGTTAAGGTGATCTGAACACACATAAGAGTGCTCCAGCTGGTATAACAGCAGGGATACAT
>NW_009704346.1:5897-52651 GCF_000703405.1 Apaloderma vittatum
TTTAGCAGGCACTTTGGAAGTCTTTGTTGTTATGCGTACCTTGTGCTTCTTTTGGTCTCAGTAGGCAATTCCAGTTCTCACTCCCTTATGAGTTCCCTAATTTCTCAGCAGCTTGCAGTATCTTATGTGGAGAGGTCAAGATAACATTACATAGTTGTATCAGCAGTACAATTTATTAAAATACAATATTATTGTACTCATCTTAAAATCTTGTGGTATAACCCTTGCTTCATTAAAGTGTGCAAAATGATGTGAACTTTTGCCATACTAGCAGGAAAGCTGCCAGGGAGGGAGCACACTGTTCCATGGTGAGCCTTCTAGACTATCCGTGTAATGTGGGGAGAGATGTATGAAGTGATACTTGAATTCCGTTGCTGATATCAGACACTTAAAAGCTACAAATTATAGGTGCAATTAGAAAAGTACCTACTGCCTTCAGTGTCCCCAAATGTAGTATTTTTTCTTAGTCTTTTAACCAGTTGGCATCTTCTGGGTGGCTCTCTTGGAGCTCTGCTCCCGACAGACTCCAGAGATCTAAGCAACACTGTTTCAGTAAATGTCTCTGTCTTTAATTGCAGCTCTCTTTGACCAGATCAACATGTTCTTGCTTGCTTTCACTTGGGACCTGACCCTGATTTACTATTTCTCCTTTCCCCGTTGTGAGTAGAGGAGACAGAATAATATTTCCAGTTAAATAAAAAGGCAGAGGCGAAAATAAACACTCTTAAGTGTAGCGGCAGTGTACTGTGTGGAGAAGATGAGACAGGCACATCTGTGCAATGACTTAAAGGGTAGGTGAATTATGTGGAATATGACTTGAAGATGGAAGAAGCAGGAGTGGACCAGTGCTGGACAGGCCATGAATTCATTCCTTTCTCAGCTGTGGGAACTGCTTCAGAAGAAAAAAAAAAAAGCACTGCATGGGAAGTGGCTCTCTGAGATTAGACTTTATGCCCAAATCAAACGCCCAGGGGAAAGATACATAATGCTGAACCTCCACTTAATCAGAGGATTGATTGCTTATGGGAGGTGGACACAGGAGTCTCCAGCTCTTAAAATCCTGGCCTTGATAGCACAGAACTGAAAGATAAAGTAGGTTACTCCTGGCAGAATATAACCAAAATGAGTGTCAGTGTCTTGATAAGGAACTGTGTGCTCTCCTTTCCCAAGTGGAATGGTGTCTACCTAGTTACTGCATTTTGTTTAACAGGTTTCCATAAGGAGGGAGCAGAACTGGGTGGGTGAAAGTGAGAGAACTTTTGAGATAGACCATGAGATTCACTGTCAACTCATGAAGTAGAAGAATGTGGAGAAGTACAGCCAAGAACACTGCAGCTATGTGGAGTGGTGCCCTTTACTTCCTGGCAGCTTAAAACACAGAAAACTTGAGGTGGAAATGCAAACTAAAAGGTGTTAATTTGTTGAGGAGACAATCCCTTAGTCATCTTACTGAAAGGAAACTGAAACGCTCACCTACTGAAAAGCAATTGTCTTTGTCCTTCAGAAACTGCCACTTGCAGAGAAAGTGAGGATCAAATGGCAACCCTAAGCAATCCAGCCAAATAAATGATTTTTTTTAATAGCTTTGCCTGGAGGTTGAGAGAAGAAGAATGGTGAAATAATGACAATTAGGAGACCTGGAGGAGATTCTTCTTATTCCTGAAAAGTAAAATTGAGAATCCTTTAGGTTCTATGTAGAATTACACAAATCAGGAGAAATCACTGATGATGAAATGTATTTCAATGCTAGCAATATGTTAAACTGTGAGAAATATACTCTTGCAGTATAATAGAAGATAAAGTGATTAAAGAGGTTTTTTTTTTCTTTTTTTTTACTACTATGGAAAGAATGAGGGGTGGGGAAGGGGGGAAAGATTTGCTGAATAGGAGTAACAGTGATTTTTGTTTTTTTTTAAGATCCTAGACAATGGAGTTTTATGTTGGTTATTCCCTGATGAGTTTTAAATGAGGAGAAAGGAATGTAATTGTATGCCCCTGTGATTAAGTCCATTTGCTGTGCAGAGGCCCACACAATCATGGTGTCCTCATGACTCAGCTGAAACGAGTGTTGGCAACTTTTGCCAAAAAGGGGAGGGAAGCCAGGATGCAGAGGATTTCATTAAGGAACTCAAAAAGAGGGGACAGCTGCACCTAATTTTCAGAAGCCCGTAGTTGTCTTTGAGGAAGCCAAGCAGTACCAAGGAAAAAAAATCTTAATTTTCATTTCTTATAGAGTAAAGGCATTCCATTTGTTTTACCTCTTATTTTTTTTTTCTCTGATCTGGATGTGAATAGTGTCTTTGCCCTCAGAAGAGGTGTTTCTGTCAAAGAAGAATTTCTTCTTTGTCTATGCATAAGTATACCTACTTATGCTAAGTACTCACTGTAGGTAATCAGTACTTCTTGGTTTGGTAGTACCTGACAGAAAAAGACATTCAACAAAACCACCTTGGAGCTGTCCAGTACAGAGCCTTTAAGTAAGAGAAGAGTAAAGGTTACCATACACAGTGTATTTGGATGTTGGTACTCTACCCCAGAGATTCCTCCAATGAGACTTTTTTTTTGAAGGAGATAACACTGTCATACAATGTCATTCTGGAGTGGTAAATAAACAAATGGAATTAATTAACTACAGCGTGGAGTATCTAGAACACGTCGCTTATATAACTACTGTGGCCTTAAAGTACCCACAAATACCACCATTGTGGCACTGGCAAATATAGCTTCTGTAAAATGTGCCTGAACATATTAGATTAGTATTCTTGTAGTATTAAATATTTTGATAGTTTTGTATTTTGTAAACATAGTATTGAAATTTGTGGAGGAGAATTTCAAAGAATGCTTATTGAATTGTGGCTATTTCATTCACATGCGAAGCAATGTTAGGTGGGGATTAGAGCATGGCATATCTTTCTGTAACTGGAAGCAGAATAGTCATTATTTAAAGTTTTGAGTTATACAATGTAATGTGCATGCTTATTTATTTTGATGAATTCCTGACTTGTTTCCTTTGGAGGCCCAGTCCTACAGGACAATGCTGTGTTTATTTGGGCCTGAATGCAACAAATTACAGTCCAGATGCAGATTTTGTGATCCAGCGAGATTGGTATTAATTGGGTTTGGGCTTTTTTTTTTTTTTAGTGGAAACAACAATCTACCCAGTCTTTTTTAGCTGAAGAAATGACACTGTGTCTGTACAATGACTGTTTTTATCTATACCCACAGGTGCTAGTTTTAAAACTTGTAGGTAAATGCTATATTTATTTTACATTTTTATTTTAGTTTATATATTGTTTATGCCTCAGCATAGAATATAGACTATAATCACTGTATAAAAATACAGTGAACTTCACTGAAAATTAATTTGTCTCTCTTTTCCTTAGTATTAAATTCTGTACAAAATTTTCTGTATCCTTCAGTGCAGGTCAGGTAATCTTACTCTTGGCTTGTGCTAAAGAAGGAACTATTAATGAATGGACCACTAAAATCTGTACAGAACTGAAACCAGTGAAGTGCCTTAGGTCAGCAGTTACAAATTGCTAAAAACTAGCATGGTAGGGACCTAGCACAAACCTGATTCCTAGAAAGTTTTCCAGAGTAAAAATTCCTCTGTCTCACCTGTGGATGCTGATGCAGCAGGAATTTTTATGACATGTTTTTGGAACAAGTCCCATGAAAAGCAGGATTTTTTGCTCCTTATGTCATGTGGTTAGAGCATTAGTCAGAAAAGAAGACTGAGGTTTAGTTCTTTCCTCAATCTGAAGAAGTTTGAACCATTTACCTTAAATTTCTAGTAAATGTTTAAAAGGTGAGTTTTTGGATAGGGATAGAGTGGGAGAGGAGGAGTATGAGGCATGGTCTAGCTGCAGATGGTATTGTATGTTTCAAGCCCTTTTTTTTGCCAGAACTGCAGAAAGCTATAAATATAGATATCACATTTTCAGTTTCTAAAGTGATCCTTGCAGCAAAACTGACATTCACCAGCATTAGAGATCTCTGATTCATTTTGGGTATTAGGCCTCCAAAAGCAAGCTGCATCACTCAGGAAGCAATTGTTGTGTGCCCTTGACCAAAGTGAGATGTGTATGCACCAACTATTGGTAGAGATTATGCTTATTACTAGATGAAGAGGAAAGCTACCTGAAAAGTCTGATTTATTAAATCACAGATAATGGCAAATGCGTGTGTGCATGCTGCCGTGTTTGAAACAAAGCTGCAAAATTAAAGCACACAAATGCTTTGTTCTTGAGCAATTGCATGCTCAGTATCTTCATTAGGTTTTCTTATTCAAGGTGTCTCTGAGCAAAACTGAAGTGTCCTCCTGACCCTTAGTGATGCTCTGTAGCACCGATGGACAAGGAGTGCCCAGCAAAGGTTGTGCTTGACTCCAGGCTACCCTTTAAACACCAGGAGGTTGCCTTCTAGTAAAGAGGTTTCATCACCTGCTAGCTGTACTGTGTTCTTACTTCTTCCCTTAGAAGAGGACTGAAATAGAGCAATAAAGCCTTAATGTGTTTCTGAACCTGTCTTCTTTTAATTCAGGTTAAGTCTACTAAAACTTTGTCTATGAAGCAAACTTCATAGACAAGGAACATCATATGAAAGAGAATATGTTTAGAAACTTTTCATTTGTGTCAGTGTTGATCTCTTTTAGTGTATGTTGCCTAACAAATTATTGCTGTATGCTGGATAAGTTTGGTATAGACCTTTTTCTTTTCTTTGTCTTGTTCTGTATGTGTTTAGTGGTTGTTCGTGCTGCTAGTTTACTATGTTTTTGACAGTTTATGAATTCCACAATTTAAAAGCTAATAGATATATTCTAATAACACTATAGAAATGGACATGAATCTTGTGCATCGTGGAAAGTAAATATAATCCAAATGATTTTATGTTGGTGTTCCATAGCATAAATGCAGGCAGTGAGCTCTGATCAGTCTGGAGGCTTTCGTTTGTACCATGACAGGCACTAACAGCACATCATTTTATAAGTAACTGCACTGCACCAAGTATTTAAAAATTAACTGGAGCAAAAACTGTAAAAACATGCTATTAGCTATGATAACTTTGGTATTCTGGTGATAAACTGTCAAACTCTAAGGAATACTTCCAAAAGTTTAAGGACTGGATATAATTAAAAAGGATCACTCGCAAAAGGAAGGCCATGGAAAACTGCTAGTAATGCTTTTACACTATGGCTTTTCATTTATTGTAAGAAATACAAATTGGAAGTGACATTTAACAGATGAATTTATCTCCACAAGCCTTCTTTGTATGAAGTCACTAAGACTGTGTGTGCATGGTGCTTTTGTCCAGCTCTGTAATTCTTAGCTTCAAGTGCCAGGATAAACCCTGGAAACACTGTGTTTGCTCTGAAACACTGTAAGTGATGCTCAAGATTTTGTGTCCTTAGGAACACAGAATGTATTAGAATTCTCTCTTGTATATAAATTTGGCTTTTTAAAACAAGCAAACAAACAAACCAACCCCAAATCTACTAATTTTTCTAAAAGCACCAGTCTGACATTCTAAAATAAAGACCATCTCAACTTGAGTAACTCTGGAATATGTCTGAAAATGCATCTGGCATCTTTAGAAATGTCAGATTTCTGGCACAAATAACAACACATTGTATTCCTTTTACTTTTCAAAAACCCGTGTGTTAAAATTTATGACAATATAAAATCTGCTCTTTAATTTGTGGTATTTCACTGGAAGGTAAACGATACACCTGTTTGTGGAAGAAAGCATGACTTGTGCTTTCTTCAGGCCTGTCTCTACAGTGGAAGGTCCTATCAAGTGTGCCATATTGTTTTATTCTTTCATTTGCTTCTACCCTGGTTTCACTGGGATAAAATCCCAGGCCAGCCATGGTGTGCAGAACACCAGCAGTTTCAAGTCAGGCAGGAGCTTAAGCTGTGCAGGTCAATATCCAAGGCAGCTGACCCTGACCCACAGGTATATCCCATCCCATAAATCTCATGTTTGTTATAAAGGAGGAAGTTTTGCTGAGGAGGGATTTTTTTTTTTTTTACCCTGCTCCTCCTCTTCCTTCTTGTCCTGCTTATCTTCATCGCTGAAGGGGCTTGCTTACCATTCTGCTCCTGAGGACTGCTCCCCTGTTTATTGTGATTGCCATTGAGGGCTGAGTATAGGTTTGTATAATTTATATTGACATTAGTGTTAATATTAGTTTTCCTATTTTGTTCAGTCTGCTTTCATTTCGCCCCAGAGGTCTTCTCTCCTTTTCCCAGTCTTCCTTCTCTGCAGGGGAGGGATTATTGGGAGATAGAGCAACTGCTGTTGTTTGGCTCCAGATATGGGCTAAACATAGACAGCAGCCTGGGATTGATGGCAGTAGACATTTCTTAATGGACTCTATGAAGAATAAGTTATGTTTTTTGTGTGTTTTGAAGCATAGGAAATACTTTGGAAAAATTAATCTGTGCTTTTGAAAGAAGAAAAATGTTGCCTAAACTGCTTTAACTTTTAGCAGCCATTTAAATCTCCTGTGGCTAATTTAAGTCAGGTTGGCTGATTCAGGAATGTGATACTCCTAAATTAGTAACAAATTCTAGGCTCCTTAATGTCAAAAAGAAACAAGAGGCAGAACTGTTTACTCTGTTCTCTTGAACAGAAGAGTTACAAGTGGAATGACGTGAAGGAGTCAGAATGGAAAAGTCTTTATTTACTGTATGAGCTATAATATTGTAAAAGATAGAATCTATCAGAGGAGTCTGAGATAGAATGCTCTTTATGCTAAGTAATAATTATTGCTCAAAAGAGGGGGAAAAAGTGCCTTATTTCTTCTGATTCCCTGGTGAAAACCTGAGAGGTGTGTGGGTTATGAGTGCTCATGACTGGGATGACTGCGGAGCACAGTAGCAAATCTCATCCCTGGGGCCCAGATGACTCTCTGACCCATATGTTGAAGATTTCTCCATAGACAATGTAGTGGGAGGAAAGAATTTGCCTTCTTCCCATGAGCTGGAACCTGGCAAGATGGAACAGGATGCTGCCTTCCACCCCCACTCCATCCTTGCAGTGCCAACTTGCAGGGAATTGTCGAGAAATAATTTTCGTGCAGTTTTGAATATTGAGATTTCTGAGAATTTGCAAGTGCATAACAAACTTGCATGGCCCCGACTGTTGGAATTGTTATAAAAACAAACACTTCTCAGATTTATGGGTAGTTTTCCTCATGGTATCCTGGAGATTTGGTGTTGTACTTCCTGTTGCACTATTAAGTCCTGATTAATAAATATCTGAAGATTAAAACAGAGGGCCAATGGCACAGATTGTCTGGAGCCAAAGAGAAGAAAAAGCAAAGATACTGGAGGTAAATGTTTATAGCAGTATTACAGGGTTCAAGGACTTTTTGCTATGACATGGTACTTGTGGTTCTGCTAGTTTAGTCATGGGAGAATCAGTCCCCAACATCACCAACGATGTGGTTCGTCATAAAGATTCTATGATTCTCCATCTCCCTGTGCCACTGTAGGGCATCAGGAAGAGAAAATCAGGAGTGAAGTTGAGCCTAGGATGGAGAGAGGAGTGGGGGGAAGTTATTTTAAGATTTGTTTTTTATTTTCTCATCATCCTATTTTGATTTTGATTGGTAATAAATTAAACTAATTTTCTCAAGTCAAGTCTGTTTTGCCTGTGATGATAATGGCTGAGTGATCTCTCCCTGTCCTTATCTCCATCCAAAAGCCTTCTGTTCTGTTCTCTGTCCCCTGTCCAGCTGAGGAGGAGAGTGATAAGAGTGGCTTTGGTAGGCACTGGCATCCAGCCAAGGTCAATTCACCACAGAAGCACAAGGCTTTTAAGTAGCAACAGGGAATTAATCTGGGATTTTGCAAAAAAGAAGCATGACAAGAGATTGTGCCCTGTTCTGTGTCCACACCTCAAAAACGTTATGTCAAAAACAGAGTTCAAAGGAAAGTAACAAGAAGAAGGGATTTGGAAAACGAGTGTAGCAACTTGAGTGTTATGAGGGACAAGCTGTTTAGGATATGAACGACAGGACTGTGGAGAAAAGGAGACTCGGGGGGACCTTATCACTCTCTACAACTGTCTGAAGGGAGGGTGCAGTCAGGTGGGGGTTGGGCTCTTCTCCCAGGCAACCAGTGACAGGACGAGAGGGCACGGCCTGAAACTGCGTCAGGGCAGGTTTAGGTTGGATCTCAGGCAGCACTTCCTCACGGAGAGGGTGCTCAGGCACTGGGATGCACTGCCCAGGGAAGTGGTGGAGTCACGGTCCCTGGAGGTGTTTGAGGAGAGGCTGGATGTGGCACTCAGTGCCCTGGTCTGGCTGATGTGCTGGTGTTGGGACATAGGCTGGACTTGATGATCTCAGAGGTCTTTTCCAGCCTCAACAATTCTGTGATTCTATGACTGGACTTTATACCTGTAGAAAGGAAGAAGTTGGTGGGATTTTTTCAGTTTTGATGAGAAAGTCACAGGCAGAACTAGTGGCTGGAAATTCAGACAAATTTGTATTTGAAATAAAAAGCAGTTTCTTAAAAGTGGGGCTGATTAAATGGTGGAAAACATTAAGGAGATTGGGGAAAGGAGGGATGCACTCAAGTAATTAAAACAATTTGTTTTCTTAAAAATGCAGTTTAATCCAGTTTCTTGTAAACAATCTATATCTTAGGCATACAGGGGTCAAACAAGATGACAAAACATCTTGAATGATCCTTTCTCTTCCTAAGATCATGAATCATGGCTTTGGCAAAGCAGGTGAACTTTGACTTAACTGTATGGATGTTCAAGTGGCATTTCTCATCTAAATGAGTGTGCTTTCATGTACAACTCAAACCAGCTCCTTATGCAGACACTCAACTGGAGGACTGAGGAACAGTGGTGTTATTTTTTGTGAGAAAGTAATCTACAACATCAGTGGTGAGGTTTGAATGGTATCTCCTGGTTTACTTAGTATTTGTTCTTAATGCTATTTACCTTTGTGAAGCAAAGTTGAAAGTAGGGAATATACAGATGTTTTCTGGGGAGGGAATACCCAGAGACATGGGTTGGGTAGTGCTGGAGGACCCTGACCTTTTCTTCACTCTGCACCTTTGCAAAACCTTCTTGGTGTGATTTGTCCATTAAAGAACTAAAGAGTTAGTGAACTCTGGAGCTATTGTGTTCTTAGTTGCTTGGTAGACTGAAGGAAAAACATATGGTAAAGTCCAGGAAGGAGTTTTTTACTTTATGAATGTAATAAAAATAACTGTCTTCATATAGCAGGCTATAGGAGTCATCACAATGTAAAGAAAGTGAGCTTGAACACTTGCTGGATGGAGTATCTTTAGTCATTTTGCAGGTGAAAAGCAGCTGTCTAAATTTTTCATTGATTGAATTTTCACTTGAGATCATACTGTATGTGGAACTGTGTTTCTCATAGTACCAAATTTTGGATGCACTTGAAACAGCAAGTGTTTGTTTTTCCCTTTCAGCATAAATGTGCTAAATTTCTGTTTTCTTCCATCAAAAACTGTTTAAAATATTAAGGGTCTGATTTGACTCCAATGAAGACAACTGGAGTTCTTTCAAAGTTTGTATTTGTTCAGGTCCTAAATCCCTCTAGAATTCCTACTGTTTCCCTTCAGCAATCACAATCTCCTTTGAATGGCTTGTCAATATTTTCAGTAAAAAACCCCTGTCATTTAGAAAACGTAGAATTGGAGAACCTTTTGGAGAATCTTTTTTTTGTCTGTTTACCTCATATAACTCTTGTTGATGTCAATGAGTTTATAAATCCTTGGTGAAATGCTACCGTATAATCAAATATTTTAAAGGCCAATCTGCTTCATGATACCTTTATATGTACTCTGAAGACTGTTGTACTAGGTTAAATGGAACAAATGTCCATTCATTGTACAGCATAAAACAATAAAATCAAGTTTTGAAGCTTGAACAGAGAGTTTAGCTAGCTTTTCCCATGGCTAAGGATTGCTATTAAAAATATATAAATTAATCTGTTTTGCCTTTGAAGTTTTCTGGAAATGAGGAAGAAAGAGGGAGGACAGTTAAAGTATTGGAAAGGACTAAGCTTTCAAATAAAGTTTTGAAAGCTTCAGCTAAAGCAGGGATCTGTGTCATCATTCTTATTGCCTCCAACATTTGACAGTACTTAACACTGAGAACAGCGTTAAGTATATTTTGTGAAAACAAGACAATGAATAACGCTAACGGGCTTGATTTGTTGTGCTTGATGCTGGAATCCAAACTTGTCTGAGGGATAAATAAGTAGGACGAATAGAAGAAAAAGATAGGAAGATAGAAAATTTAACTTCTGTTTCTGATGCTGGTCCTTACTTGCAGGAGGCAAACAGAGCTTGTAGACTTACTCTTCCCTTCACACGGCAAACTTACTTTAAATCACCTGTTGTGTTTTTCCTACTGCTTCTCTCATATTTTCATAGCAAATGGTGCAGTCATTACATTGCAAATAACATCCTAGCTAAGCCAGCCCTACCCTCCCTTTTTTAAAAGTGGAGAACAAAAATTTTAAAAAAATGTAAAGAAAATAAGCATTAGGGGAAAAGAAAGGAGTGAGGAGCTATTGGAGGAAATGTGTATGTGACATATCAAGATCTAGCTGAATCTGTTAACGCTGACACTTTCTGAGTCTTTGGCTGACTTGCTTTTCTGAGGACTTTGAGACCACAGCAGTAATCCAGGAGCAATTCTGTGTATCTCTTGTCAACTAGGCATGATCCTAATGTAGTTTTTAAATTGTATTAGAAGTTCTTACTTGGATTGGTTCCATTTTATGTTGCCTTCATGCCTCATTCTATTAAAATTCATTGTTAGAGATTGTTTATCTTTCTCTCAGACTTCAGCCAATTTCTACAGTGGTTTCACTGCTAAATTATATATAATTATTTGTAATTATACATAATTATTATATATAATTTCCAGTTATTGCATTATGTGCCTGAATGACTGTTTTTCTTCTTCTTAGCAGCAATTGTCACTGGCCCAACTGAACTTCACGTTCCTTAGCTCAGACAAAATGGTCTCCTAAACTATGGCTTCAGGTAGACATTTGTGATAAATTGTTTTCTGATTCCTTGTTTGGTAACACAGATACATATCTATGTGCATACCCCAAATTTGAACTATTGGATTTCCTGTAGGAGTAGGTTCAAATGTTTCTTATGCAGAATCCTATTATCATATACTAGGTTAATTTCAGTTTTACAATTTGAGTGTCAGATTTTATCTTATTGATTAGCTGTTTTGTTTTCCTTGGGCCCGTCCAAGGAGGGAAAATTCTATGGAATCTCTAGTTATTTGATAAAGAAAGAAATAACAGCACAGGCTTTTCACAGACGGGATGAAATCATGGTTTCCAGGGAGACTTCATTTGTTGCAGCCAGAACACTGAGGTGCCCTCTGTGGTTGCTTATATAAGTTGCCCATCCTATGTTGCTTTCCAATTGGTTGTGCATCGGTCCAGCAGCGAAAACGCTGTGGTAAGCCTTCTTTTTCTTTAACCCATAATAACTAATTGCCGACACCTGGCACAGCATCCTCTTGGAATAGGAATAAATCCAACAAAATGCAAAGTGCCAGAATGAATGGGATTTAAAAATGCAAACCTTCTGTGACTTCAGATGTTGGAACATGAATACAGACTTTTTCTGCTGTAGACTGAAGGAGTCTGTGGGTTTGCTGTGCTTCACTGAATGATATGAAAAATAAACAGTCAGACCATCCCACTTAAGAGGATTCTTTGCTTTCAGAAGTATGTATCTTCTTGCTTGAGTTATAATATGTATCAACTTCTTACTTTGGTCTTTGATGTACAACATTGAAGTTAATATAAAGCCTTTATACAGTTGTTGCAAAGCCTTTTTTTTCCAAAATCTGATGAAAATATGTTAATTTTTTTACTCCTCTCTGAATCACAGAATCACAGAATTGCTGAGATTGAAAAAGACTTTTAAGATGATCGAATCCAACTGTCAACATACTGACAAGTCCTTGAGTAAACCGTATCCCTAAGAGTCTACCCAACTCTTAAACACCTCCATAGGGAAGGGGACTCCACCACTGCCTTAGGCAACCTGTTCCAATGCCTGATAACCACTTCACTGAAGAAATTCTTCCTAACATCCAATCTAAACTTCCCTTAGCGCAACTTGAGACCATTTCCTCTTGTTCAGTCACTTGTTACATGGTTGAACAGACTGATCCCCACATCTATACAACCTCTTTTAAGGTAGTTGTAGAGATTATTAAAGTCTCCTCTCAGCCTTCCCTCTGCTGCTTTATATAATCTGTGTAAAACTTTATGCAGTGTATATATCAAAGCTATCAATATGGAGTGTAATCTTACCATGTAGTACTTATTTCTGTGGGTTTATTTTGTTTTTATTTAATACACTCCAGTGGAAATTGTAATCATGCTGGAGAATAGTTTCATTTAAACTACCAGTTTATTGGTTTTTTTTCCTTGCCGGTCCCTAAAATGTCTTTTGGGGTGAAGACTGAAATAGTTTGTTTTGACAATAGTTTGGGCAATGCTCTTTTGACTGTTAAGTCAACCATTTTTAATGTGAGATCTAAATGGCACAAATGAATGAAATATCAAGCATAACCTTGAATTAGTTTTTCATAAGCTTCAGGGGATAAACACAAAATGACATTTAAGGAGCAGGAACAGACCACACTACTGCATAATTGAGGAACCACAGATGTATGTGCAGAGACAGGCAAGAATGATTTCAGAAAATGCAGGTGAGACATGGTGCTGCTGAGGTCCCCAACGTTCATTCCCTTTCTGCAGGTGCTTGGCCATTCACCTTCAGCTGACTTAGCTCGCTTTGCTGTCGACACTGCACAGCTCCCATTGCTGCTGCTGTGGACTCGGTGTAATCCTTGACTTGCCTGCAATAGGTCTTTGCCTGTGTCTCTCTCCTCGCTTCTTTCATGTGTTTCTCCAGCTCTGCCTGGAGACCTCTGTTCTTTAGTCTATCAGGGAGACTTTTGGACTTTTAGAGGGAGAGGAAAGCAAACTGTGCCTTTTTCCCTTGGCACTGCTGTAAAAAGAAAGTCACTGAAGGTTGTGGGAATGGGAGGGAGAGCCCAAGTAAAAGCCCTAATTAGGCTTTTCTTTTTAAGGGAGTCCAGGCAACACTTTCTGCTTGATTTCATGGTTAGGAAATAAAATATCTTGAACTGTATACTTTGTATAGACATGTATTCTTATATAGAGTAAGTACAGATACTGCTTAGCCAGAATGGAAGCATTTTACAAGTACTTTTCATTCTCGTACTTTTTTGACCCTGCTTAATAAAAACTCATCTAAGCTACTCTGTAATCACGTATTTAATGTTGTAGAACATTCCTGGTATGAATGTAATTATACTAGCGATTATGCCAAAATAGTTCATTCCAACATAGAAATAGAAAGAAATCGTATGGGAAGTACTAATGCATTCATCACTGTAGAGTTTACCTATTTATATGCAATGTCACATTTATGTACATAAATGTATGTGTAAACTGAGCCTAAAGTGCTGATGTCTTCACAGCCTAGCGCTTCCCAAGAAATGCTGTTGTTCTTTTGAATGTTTGCAAGTATAGTAACCTCATAGAAACATAGAATGTTAGAGGTTGGATGGGACCTCGAAAGATCACCTAGTCCAACCCCCCTGCCAGAGCAGGATCCCCTAGGACAGGCCACAGAGGAACGCATCCGGGTGGGTTTTGAAAGTCTCTAGAGAAGGAGACTCCACAACCTCTCTGGGCATCAAGAAAAATAAATGAAGAGGCACAATATATGAAAAACATGAATGCAGAATGGGACTGAAATCCAAGTGGAAATAAATAGAGATTCAGATGTATTACTTGACTTTTTGAATGCTCAAGACTAGTAGTATAAGGTAGAGTTAGAAATAAATAGTTTAATGTAAATAATCCAAACATTCTATTTGTAAAACCCATTAGTTTTGAAAACAGAGGGCAAATCCAAAAACTTGATGGAATATTGCACTGCTTTGCCACATGATTTAATGTGTATAAATCAGGATTTTCAGAGTTGATTTGCTCCACAGTTTCTGTAGTATTGCGTAAGTTTTGGAAATGCAAAGAATCTCCTGTATGTCCCCTCAGTCATTATTGTTGCACTGTTTTAACATTTATTCCTTTGGAGCCCAAACCTAACGATGTCTAGTTGAATTAAGAGATGTTTATACAGTGATGTAATATGAGAGAAGTGTTAATTTATACTTGGAAGGCAAGATAATATGTATAACCTTTAGTCTGCTTACTTTCTTAGAATGCTGGAAAAGGTTAAAGTCATACCCTTCCTGGCTTCCTTCTTAGGCAGCAACTAGCAACGGGAAGAAGTGAAGGAAGGAACTTCTTTCAGTGTATTTCTTCAGTAATCTTCAGTAATATTTCTTCAAAAAATCTTCGTGCAGCAGAGAAGCCAGGGTTTTCAGAGAAAGGAAATCTCCCTCTCTCTCTCCATTCCCCAATCTGAATAGTTACAAAACTGCACTGAAGAGCAGATATTTTTGACTCTGGAGGATTCCAAATTGTTTTAAATGGGAAGTTTCTTCAGAGAATATTCCTGGGAAGAGTAAAATGATTTACTTATCTGGGTGCTGGAAAGCTGGATATGGAAAGACCACATCAGTAAGCTGCCATCAGTAAGCTGCCTTTTGAGATACAGAAATGCTGCTTTTAGACATCATAAATGCAAAGTGGAAATACTGCCTAACCTGGTTAGGCATCTTAATTTCCTACTGAAAACTTAATTTGGATGTGAAATTCTTCTGCTGTGCATGTATATGCGACATGCTGTCATTTGAACCTCTATGCACTTCTGCATGGCAAAGCTGTTTTGGGAGTTGCGTGCCTTTGCCGTCTCTAACACACTGGCAGCCTTGAATTAATTAAAAAAATCAAATCGAGGCTATTGGTCTCAGTAATGGCTGTACCACATACCCACTGTAGGAAACCTGACCTCAGTTTCCTTCCCAGAGGTGTTCAGTGGCCCTGTTTGTGTAAATGCTGCTGCACGGTAAAATTGCAGCACCCAGAAGAAAGAAAGAAATACCTTGCAGGAACTGTCCAGTTGATTAAAGCTGCTTAAAATGCCGCAGCATGTAAGTGAGCCAATATGTCACCAATTTCCATTCTTCATGGAAGGAGTGTGGGCGACAAACAGGGGGAGTTAAAAATCTGTGTGCATTCAAAGGGTTATGGTCTGGTGGCAATTACAGAGACATAGTGGAACAGCTCACATAGCTGGAATGTGGTCATGGATGGCTATGTCCTTTTTAGGAAAGATAGGCCAAGAAGATGAGGTGGTGGAGTTGCTCTTTACCTGAGAGAGCAACTAGAACATATTGAGTTCTGTCCAAGGGTGGATGAGGAGTGAGTGGAGAGCTTGTGGGTGAGAATGAAGGGGCAGGCTAACATGGGTGATACTGTGGTGGGTGTCTATTACACACCACCTGATGAGGCTTTCTATAAGCGACTGACAGCAGCCTCTCAGTCCCAGGCCCTGGTTCTCATGGGGGATTTCAACTACCCATATTTGCTGGAAAGCCTCCACAGCCAGCCATTTGCAGTCCAGGAGGTTCCTCCAGTGCATCGATGATAACTTCTTGATGCAAATGGTGGATGAACCGACTAGGAGAACACTCATGGATTTTATACTCACTTAAAAGGGGGGTCTGGTTGAAGCGGTGAAGGTTGAGGGCAGCCTTGGCTGTAGTGACCATAAGATGGTGGAGTTCAGGATCTTTTGTGGTAGGAACAGAACACCAAGCAGGATCGCAACCCTGGACTGCAGCAGGGCCAACTTTGGCCTTTTCAAGCAATTGCTAGGGGCAACCCCATGGGACAGAGTACTGGAAGATAAAGGGGCCCAAGATAGTTGGTTAATATCCAAGGACCACTTCTTCCAAGCTCAAGATCAGTGCATCCCATTGGTTAGGAAATCAAGAAAGAGAGCCTGGAGACCCGCATGGTTAACCAGGGAACTCTGGGCAAACTCAAGTGGAAGAAGACAATCTGTATATCATGGAAAGAGGGTCTGGCCACTTGGGTGGAATATAAGACTGTGGTCAGAGGATGTAGGGAGGCAGCTAGGGAAGCTGAGGCCTCCTTGGAATTAAACCTTGCAAGGGAGATCAAGGACAACAGAAGGGACTTCTGCAAATACACTGCAGATAAAACTAACACTAGAGGCAATGTAGGCCCTCTGGTGAATGAAGTGGGTGCCCTGGTGACAGAGGATACAGAGAAGGCAGTTACTGAATGTCTTCTTTGCCTCTGTCTGTACTGCTGGAGACTGTCCTCAGGAGAGCCAGAGGAAGTCAGGATAAAGGAAGAGTTTGCCCTGGTTGAGGAAGACTGGTTTAGGGATCAATTAGGCAATCTGAACATCCACAGATCCATGGGCCCTGGTGGGATGCACCTGTGGGTACTGAGAGAGCTGGTGGAAGGCCTGGGTACTGAGGGAGCTGGTGGAAGTCATTGCTAGGCCACTCTCCATCATCTTTGGTAAGTCGTGGGCAACAGGAGAGGTGCCTGAGGACTGGAGGAGAGGAAAGCAAATGTCACTTCAGTCTTCAAAAAGGGCAGGAACGATGACCCAGGTAACTGCAGACTGGTCAGCCTCACCTCCATCCCTGGAAAGGTGATGGAACAACTTATCCTCGGTGCCATTTCTGGGTGTATCAAGGATGGGAGAGTCATTAGGAGCAGTCAACATGTTTTTTTCAAAGGAGAAGTCATGTTTGACCAACCTGATAGCCTTTTATGAGGACATAATCAGGTGGATAGATGGCAGTGCAGTGGACGTGGTTTATCTAAATCTCAGTAAAGCATTTGACACCTTCTCCCACAGACAGGCTGGAGAGTTGGATGGGGGGAAATATTATGAAATTCAACAAGGGCAAGTGTAGAATCTTGCACTTGGGAAAGAACAACCCCAAGTACTAGTATAGGTTGTGGACTGACCTGTTGGAGAGCAGCGCAGGGCAAAGGGACGTGAGGGTTCTGGTGGACAGCAGGATGACCGTGAGCCAGCAATGTGCCCTCGTGGCCAAGAAGGCCAATGGCATCCTGGGGTGGATTAGAAGGGGAGTAGCTAATAGGTCAAGAGAGGTCCTCCTGCCCCTCTACTCTGCCCTGGTGAGGCAACATCTGGAATATTGTGTCCAGTTCTGGGCCCCTCAGCTCAAGAGAGACAGGGATCCGGCGCAGAGCCACAAAGATGATGGAGTGGAACATCTCCCTTTATGAGGAAAGGCTGAAGGAGCTGGGTCTCTTTAGCTTGGAGAAGAGGAGGCTGAGGGGTGACCTTGTTAATGTTTATAAATATGTCAAGGGGGAGTGTCAGGAGGATGGTAACAGGCTCTTCTCAGTGATGTCCAATGAGATGACAAGGGGAAATGGGTACAAGCTGGAACATAGGAGGTTCCACAAAAATATTAGAAAAACCTTTTTTCCTGTGAGGGTGGCAGAGCACTGGCACAGGCTGCCCAGGGAGGTTGTGGAGTCTTCTTCTCTGGAGACATTCAAAACCCACCTGGATGCGTTCCTGTGTGACCTACTGTAGGTGATCTTCCTTTGGCAGGGAGGTTGGACTAGATGATCTTCTGAGGTCCTTACCAATCCCTAGCATTCCGTGATTCTGTGGTTCATTGAGTTTTCCTCCTATATGCGACAAAAATTTTGTGTGCATTGGGGAGGTTGTGCTTTTTCTGTCTCTGACTGTGCACTTACAGGGCATGGGCTGATGCAGCAAAGCTTTGTTGTAGAATCGATGCCCTCTTTCTCTCCTGCCTTTGGTGAAGATAGAAATACTCTGCGAACCCTGCCTTGGCAGAGAACAGTGTCTTTTAAGGCTGCCCAGTGGGTCATGGTTAAAGGGTCTAATACTTAGTGGCACTGCTATGGTTTTACCTTTTATTTGTATTTATATTTAGAAATATAAATTTACTTTTCATTTCACTTCACTTAGAGATGCACAGAAACTTGCCTGAGTCATGATTCATATCTCAAGGATACTCAAAAATAATTGGTGTACCCTACAACTGCCCGTTTCAGGGGCTCAGACCAAAGGCCTTTACGTAAGCTGTTTGGGATCTGTCTGTGCGAGACAGATGATTTTCCCACCAGGGACTGTTCCCACTCACTCTAAACATCCTTTTTGCTATCAAAGTGTCATGTTAAAAATCAAGATAAAAAGCATACAGTAAGGAACAGAAGAATGGCCATAATGAGTCATGCTAAAGCTCCACCCAGCCCAGTATCCTGTCTCAGTTAATGTCCGATAGGCCCTTGTGACTTGACTTTAAACAGTTTTGAGGAGTTGGAAGATAGCCTAAAACTTGCTGCTTTCCACCCTGTACATCACCAAAATTGCAAAGTTTCTGAGTGCAATGCACTGTCTCATTTAAGATGGAAAAATGAAATAACCATGGAGAATATGTTAGGTCTGATAAAACTATAAACTAATCACGACAGGTAATTTGGAAAAAAGCAGTGGCTGAGAGTTTTGTTTGAAATATTAATTATTGGTTTTTTTAGTATAGCTTAGGAAAATATCACAGAATAATAGAATATCTTGAGTTGAAAGGGACCCGTAAGGATCTTTGAGTCCTGGCTGTTGTTTGCAGATACAGAAGAAATAAGGAGCAAGTGTGAATCCCATGTTCCTCTGCGTGTGCAGTGCTGGGACAGATTTACTGTCCTTTAGTGCTTCCCTGCACAATCTGACCCAGCTCCTACAGTTCCAGTTTGGCATGAGGACTTGACTTGTTTTAGTATCCAGCATAGCTCTCAAGGACAGAAGGGAAAGTGCTGAGTGCTTCCAGGGACCACCATAGAGACAACTTTCTCTGTTTCTTTTAAAAAAAAATGTGCAGATAGAAAGGACATGGTCAGCAGTGATTAGAATTTTGGCTTTTAACAATGTCAGTGGAGAAGTCCTGGGCTGTTATTAATGGTGGTCTCTTCATGGTAGCAATAAGGCACTTGAGCAAGTATTTTCTGTAAGTTATTTCAAGTCCAAATCTGTTGCCTGTGCTGTAATTACTATGTTGGCAAGACACTGAAGTTTGATCTCCCAAGTTGTTGGTTTGACATCTCTTTTGACTGTTAAAAGTGCAGTGCTATACTATTATTTTCTTTTAAATAAGTAGAATGCTGGATAATTCCTGGAATCCTCATTGGCTGGTTGCTTGTCTTGGGTTTATCCTTTTAATTTTAGTTTCTATTAATAAGTCCCTTTTGAACTACTAAATAGTTATTTGACTTTAAACTTATAATGAGGTTCTCAAGTCCAGTATCATATTTTTTTCAGGCTTTGTTGTAAATGAAATACAGACTCACAAACAGATGGAAAAACTGATATGATTTGATTCTGCAAATCAGATAACCTTGTTCTGCAAATTATTTTACTGATTCTTTTTAAGAAATGTAACTAACTTGGAATATGGTGTACACCAAAAGAAATCTTGCTCTGATGTGATAATTCCATTACTTTAATGTTTTTAAAGATTCAAGACCTACACTGAAGGCTGCTGTAACATTCACTAGTCAAGAATGGAAATTCTTTGCTGTAAGAAGTGAGGCAGAATCACAGAATGTGTTGGACTGGAAGGGACCTTTAAAGGCCATCTTGGCCAATCCCCTGCAGTGAGCAGGGACATCTTTAACTAGATTAGGTTGCTCAGACATCTATGATTCCTGCCATATAATTCCCTCCTGTATTCCCCCACACTGCTGCCTGATAGCTTGTGAAGGTATTCCCAGTATTATTTCTTTTACTGATGGAGTGAGAGTGAGTTTGGATATGACTCTCGTGCAAGGCCAGGGCTGCGCACTGAACAGCAGTTCTCTCTGGCCGGGTAACAGCTTACTGGCTGCTTGGTGGCTACTCAGTGTCTTACAGTGATTAAATGGCATTTTCTTCACTTTGCTCCCTTAACAAGTCTTGGAATAGGTAACAGTTGCTTATTTCCATTTACCTATTTCTTCTCCTAAGAGGCATTTTCAGCAGTCATGCTGAATCCTATTTTAGTGTATTTTTTGAGAATAGTGTTTCCCAGCACCACAGAAGTTTCAGAAGATCTGCTGGTACCTTGTTAGTGTTAATGTGGTGTACGCCTTGTCTACCCTGAGGAGTTCAAAATTAAAGATTAGCGATATAAAGAAGGACAAATACACACAACTTTCACACATGCCACC
Source organism: Apaloderma vittatum (assembly GCF_000703405.1). Taxonomy (NCBI): domain Eukaryota; kingdom Metazoa; phylum Chordata; class Aves; order Trogoniformes; family Trogonidae; genus Apaloderma; species Apaloderma vittatum. The sequence continues at coordinate 26,128 of NW_009704346.1, forward strand.
ATCCCTTCCCCACAATATATTGACTTTTAGTTTTGTTGTATAATAAATATTTTCATTTATATTTGACTTTTTAGGTAAATGTGTAGATCATTTTGGTGTTAATGTAGGTTTACTACTAGAAGAAAAAGATATGAGATGGGCAGGAGACTTGACCTTATTCAAGGAAAGCATTTCAATTCTAGGAAATTGACTGAAAAAAGCAGCAAGAATGTTAGTGATAAACTAGCATGTAATAGATACTTAACATGAAAGACAAAGCAAAGCCACAGCTTCTCTCTGCAACCTGTGTCAGTTCTCAGTCATGCGCTTAGACCAGCAGATAATCCTCTTGTGTTCTGTCTAAATGTAGTTAGAAAAATTGCATTTTACATTGGAGAATGAGAAGACAGAATACAAAAGGGATTCAGTATTCTTTTTTTTTCTCTTTTTCAAAGTCTCGAAATGAATCAATCTCTAACACAATACTCCAAAACCATATCTTTTCTCATTACGATTAATTTTTTTTGCAAAAAAACCTAAGTAATAGATATAATTCAGAGACCATGATAACAAAGGAGACAGATGAAAAAGTCAAAGATTGAAGATATATATAATTTATTTAACTTTAGATGTTACGGTCTGTGGGGTCTGGCTCTGCTGGGAGAGGGCTGGAGCTCACTTTAAGACTCCAGCTTCTGGTGGCAGTTTTAGCTATGGCGTAGAGTAGTAGTAGTCAAGTCTTTGGATAATGTCTGTGGAGTGGGATAGCGATTGTACAAGTGTGACTGGAACTGGGAACATAACTTACTCATGTATGTACCTATCAAGAGAAGTGCTTTTTTTGAAAACTGAGTTTCCACGGAAAGGATGGTGAATGTTGTTGAGTTTAGAATCAAAATTTTGGGCTTATATGCCTGACTGACACTTTCTGGGTCTGTAGTCATTTGCAGGCTGGCCTTCCATGTGGGCTTGCAGATTTAATTTAAAGTTGTTCCCTATGCATAAATTTTAAAACACAGAAGTTTGGATTTGTTTTGTGATATACTAACACTGTTTTTTCTTTTAATTTCTAGTTTAATCTCAAGTATTTGAAAATATGATACACATGGCACAGATCGTAACATTTTTTCAGATGTTATTTATTCTGCTACTTCATGATTACATCTCAGCCGAAGATGGGGAAACAAGAGCAAGTAAGTCTCTATTTTTGTATTTCAAATAAGGGCAATTTAAAAGCAAGCCTTGAATTTATAGCATCCATTTTCAGATCTACATGTACACTTCTATTGATGGTGATTTTTTTGCCAGTATAATTTTCCTCGTGAAAATCTCATAATATATGATAAGTAAATTAAATATCTTATTTCACCTTTAGAAAGGTAGTATCTTTATTTCTTCCTGTATTTTGGAAATGCTCAAGGAAGCAGATGGAACTGTAAAGATCCAGTCTTGATTTAAACTTGTGTCTTGAGTATTTATATTTTTCATTTCCTCAGAAGTCATATTTTGAATAACTTAAATGTCATGTGAGAAACCAAATAAGAAAAATGAAGGTTATATGAGTGGAAGCTGAGATAACCCTAGCTCTGGGACAGGCCTCTTTGCATGTTCTTCAAAATTAGCATCTCACACCCTCTCCCCAGATGAAGTTTTATACTCTAAACCTGATTTATGGGGGAAAAAAAAAAAAGATAAAGCAAAGTAGCTTTTTTGAAAGACAAAGTGGCTGAATGGAAAGATTGTGGAAGAGTTTCCTCTGCCCACAATAATAGTTTAGGTCTTTTTCCTTCAGTTTTGCTCTTAATCCAGAAATTTTCAGGATTTTACAACAAACTTCATAGAATTCGGTTTTGATCTAGAAAGAGGTGTGTTTTCCAGTCTACCTGCTCTAAGCTGGGCCTGCTTTCAGCAGGGTCCAATGATGTTCAAAGCTTCTTCCAACTGAAATTGCTCTGTATTCGTATCCATGAACCACAGTGTGATGCACTCTGCTCTCCCCTTGCTCCTTGTCCCAGTCTCTTCTATTTTCACCACCACCTACATTGCAAAAGCATCTCTCCAGCACCCTGTGATCACTTGCTTTCAAGGAAGGTGTAATCTTGACCTGACCAGAAGTGTCTGCAGACAAATGTCAGGACAAATGCAAAGCTCTCCTTCCTGTGATGGAGCTGCAGCCTTTCACAAAATGGAAAGCACAGTAATACACAGCAACCCCCGTGACCCCATATGCAATGGGATCAAAATAATCCCTCCTGGTTTTGGCCATCTGCTTGGCACCTCCTGTGTCTAGGTTATCTAAGCTTTTTCACAGCTAATGAAAGGTGATTCCTTTAGACAGTTACACCCTCCATCTGAGGATATGCACATAAGGTCGATAGGACTGTCCTATAGAAATGCTGGTGTCAGTTCATGGCCTGTAGTTGGCAGTTTAATCTAAAACTTCCATTTGTAGGTGACTACAGCTAAAAGAGCTGAATTCATGCCTATGTCATCATGTAGTTACATTATATTTGTTAAAAACTTATGTGATCTTATATTCTGGAGGTTGAGCTCGTCCACTGAGCATTTTTTTTCTACTAAAATCAGAACATGCTACCAGCAACATTCAGTCGAGACTCAGGAGTTCTGTAAGTGTCACGTAGCAGTGTCAGAAGAAAATTAAAATGTATTGTAAAAGGATTGGATATTACTGCTGAATTCTGGAGTATTCAGACTAGACCTTTCCTCTGTGTGTACTTTGTTTGCAACAAAAACTAGGTTTTGTGTTTATTATCTCTGCAGATATGGAAAAAACCAAAACATATTCCTCTCTGATGATTGCATGAAATGCAATTGCCAACTGAAGTACTGAGTTCCAGAATTTTTCATAGTTGTTTCTGGTGATAATGTAGAAACCAGAAAGTGGTATGGTTTTCAGATACCAAGTTGTATCTGTATGACTTACAGAAACAGTCTTGTTTTCTTTGATAAACTCAGCTGATTTTTATTTTTTTTTTCCATACAACATAATTGTCAATATAGATTCCAATACAAACGGTAATTTATATGAAAATTATTTCCTGTGGAAGAAGGAAGTGGAAGAATTGATTAAATATTTGTTTGATTTTTTATGTTTTTTTAGGTTGCAGAACTGCCCCAGCAGATTTAGTTTTTATCTTAGATGGGTCTTACAGTGTTGGCCCAGAAAACTTTGAAATAATCAAGAGCTGGCTTGTCAATATTACAAGAAATTTTGACATAGGGCCAAAGTTTATTCAAGTTGGAGTTGTCCAGTACAGCGATTACCCTGTACTTGAAATTCCCCTCGGAACTCATGAATCCACTGAGAACCTCATCAGGGAAATGGAGTCCATACACTACTTGGGAGGAAATACAAGAACAGGAAGAGCTATTCAGTTTTCCTTTGACCATCTTTTTGCAAAATCGTCACGATTTTTAACAAAAATAGCAGTTGTTCTCACTGATGGGAAGTCCCAAGATGAAGTCAAAGATGTAGCAGCAGAAGCAAGGAAGAATAAAATCACTTTGTTTGCTATTGGTGTTGGCTCAGAAATTGAGGAGGATGAACTTAAAGCTATTGCAAATAAGCCGTCATCAACTTACGTATTTTATGTTGAAGATTATATTGCAATATCACGAATTAAAGAAGTTATAAAGCAAAAACTCTGTGAAGGTAAGTAACCAACTGTAAAGTATTATAAGTGTGCAAAATATAGTTCTATACCTGTATTTCTTTACTTCACAAGCAGAATGCTTAATGAATGTAACCTAAAGCCCCTGTTAGTCTTTACTATGATCTTCTTTCATTTTGATCCTGTTTGTGGAAATCACTTCTAAAATGCTATTTTCTTCATTAAAGAAAGACATATTGGGAAAGATAGGGTGCTTTAACACAATGTGTGTTTATTTTCATGTCCTGTATTAAACCTGGCTGGCAGCCAAACACCATGTGGCCGCTTGCTCACCCTCCCCCACTCTGGAGAGTGGGGAAAGAATTGAAGCGGTAGAGGTAAGGAGATGGAGGTTGAGAAAAATTAGCCCTATCCCAGCTGAAACCAGGACATTGCAGTACATAGCTTTTTGTCCTAAGTCCCAGACTTTTTTTGCATTGATGAAGTTTAGAAACCCTGAGGTAGTTGAGCAGTTCTCATAGTGCTAAATTTATAGGGTGTACATAATCCTTTTCCTGTGTGTGGCTGATACACATATCCACAATCTAGCATTTCTTCTTAATGGTTGAGGGGATAGCCTATCATTGCAAACAGGAGTTTTTCCACTCGTATGTGCTGAAGAACCCAGAGAAAGACTCTTGGCAAAAGTGCCTGGAATCATAACAAATTGTTATCAGCTTTTTCAGAAAGATTTTATAGAAGAATTAGCCAAGACCAACATTGTAAACTGACTTTTTAGCTTTAGAATGCTAGCAGCATTACTGCATTGAGTTTTCTGATAACTGTAAAACAATGGCTTTCCCATATATGTAAAATGATAGCAAATTGCTTCTAAAATATGTTGCTCAGAAGGACTCTGTTACACAGTGAATATTTATCAGTGTTATTTTGTACATGTTTTATTACCAAGAGTTGATGCAAGTCATATTTCAGTTGTATCATATTTCTGCACTTAGTAAGAATGAAAAATAGTTTTCGTTTGCTCTCACTTTGAGTGTGGACTTCATTGCAAAAATATGGTGATACTTATGTTGAGGGTAATAGTGTTTATTTCTTGATACGCTTATGAAAATCATGATAATTCCTTGTGGCTGATGTAGTAAGGTGGTCAGTCCAAAAATTAAATCAGCTAAATACAGCTAAATTCTATAATAAAACTTCATGCAGAGAGTAATTCCCCAAAATAAACACTATTTTCTTCATTTAAAGTTTAGAAGTGACATTTTATTTCATCAAGATAGATTTTCTGCTTTCAGAATTAGATTAACTAGTATCCTTGAGAATTGGCAGTGGTATTTGACATGACTCTTAAAGCAGTAATCTGCAAGTGTCGGCTACCTCTACAAAAGTATACTTATTATTTTACTTTAAGTGACCCTTTGCTTCCACTCTCTTACGTTGCACTCTTGCCTCACTTTAACATTGAGATGCCTCTCTCAAAGAGTGATCAGAGGCAGTTGGCAGCTTCATTTCTAACTGCAATGTCTTTAGCAGGTGAACTGAAAGACTGGGAAACTGGAAATTTTATATCTGAGTGGTAGAATATTTTATTCATATTGTTAAGATTCACTTTGACTCTGAGAGAGGAAGTTCCACGAGGGCAAACAGCAATGACTTGGCTGTGATCGACCACATGAAAATGCCTGAAAATTTTGAAATTCTGTCTTGATTGTCTTTGTTTTAATGTCTAAAAAAATGCTAGCCTTTATGGCATTTTTAACTTTATTACTACATGAACATAGATATAAGAGTGCAGGGTCAGTATTTCCCTTCCGGAAAAAGGAGACTGAGGTTGGGTGGCTCTCATGTTGGAGGGCTCTCGTGCCTTTTGGGAACTCTAGTGTTCCATTTAGCAGTTACGACAGTGTGACAAAAAGGACAACATGGCTAAAAGAGTCCCCAAATATTTAAGGAATATTTAATATTTATTCTGGAAGTCAAGTGTTCCTATAGTGTGTCAGATTGTTTGTCAGGAATACATTAAAAAACTATACCCACAGCAGACCTCCCAAGTATGTCTGGAGGATGCTGAGAAAAGTTCCTTTGGGCTAGGTAATGGGAATTAACATCAAAAAGTTATTTCATGCTTCAGGAAAGAAAAATGAAGCATCAGAAAGCAACTCTCTAAAAACACTGAATGGGAAAAAGATTTCAGTATATGCTAGGAAGTCAGAATGTTAGAGGTTGGAAGGGACCTCAAGAGATCATCTAGTCCAACCCCCCTGCCTCTCACATAAAGTAATCCTGTTTCTACATTTAGTTTTTTCTTTGAACATCAGATTTTAGTACTGTACAATCGATAAAAGATTCTTGCATTCACTTTCTTGTCAGTGTATATGATTACCTGTAATCTGTATTAATGGCACTCTGACTGTTATTCAGCTTTGAAATAAACAAGTTTAGAAAATGTTTCCATGATAACAACGCACACTAAAGAAACCTGGAAGAAGAAAGTGTTATTGTTCTTACTTAATATCATGAGTATGTTGACTTAAACTGTGTTTTGAGAAAAGTAAGAAGGAAAGTTGTGTTGGACTTGGTATTTCCTTTTTTTTTTTTTTTTTGGAAGCATTTAGAAGGTAATAATTTTAGTTTCCAAAATGTAGACAGAGTCTTTGCAATTGTTTCTTGTACAACCAGACAGATAACTTTAAATAGGTTTTTAATGTGGGAGTCAGGTGGCATTCCCGTTCGATCCCTATGTGTTGCCTGATGTAGTCGAGAGGTGGCGTCCCTGGTGACAGGGAGGCTGGATTAAAATGATCTCTAAGGTCCCTTCCAGCCTAGACCATTCTTTGATTCTATGATTTTGCTATGGGGAGGAAAAGAAAACTAAGGGGAATTTACATGTCATCTTGCTGCTGCCCGAGGTACCTGTCGCATGTGCCCTTAGGGTAGATTGTCCTTTCCCACCATAGGTAGTTTGTGCAGACAATTACCTGAATTTTCATAGAGTTTATATATTCTGCCTCCCCCACCAGAATGGGGGAGCTTTGAGCTGGTTAGAAAGAGAAGTCTTGCAGCATTGTTCATACTGTAAAGAGAAGCCAGTCTAGACTTTTGCATTGATAATTCCCTGGCACTGAAACAGGAGTTTCCAGACCATGGCCGATCCAGATGGAGATGCGAGAACTCTCCAACCCTTCTTTGGCATGTATTTCTAACCTCTTCCATTTCTATGAACTGGGGCTTTTCTGAAGAAACAATGGGAAATGAGTGATGAAAATGTATTTATTGTAAAGAGTTTACCGTAATTTCAGTAAACCAAGAAGTCAATAGCTTTCTTTTCATGGTTTTATTACTCTAATACAAAGTTGGCTTTAACATTAAATATCACTCCATCTCACTTTCTCATTTTCTTTGACAACTTAGGTCCACTGCCTAGTATTGTTTTTGTGTAAAGAGAATTACTGCTTACAGTCAGCTAACTTTAGTTTTCACAGAAAATATGTCACGCAATATTTGTTCAGTAAGAATAGTTTCAAGCAGATTTCACTGTAACAGTCGAAGTAGATCAGAGCAAAAGAGGATGAAAGGTGTTGTTGCAGAGAACTCTACCTTTGTCCATTTTCAACCCAATTTTATACTTGTGAGGGTTGCTGGATTGATCGAAACTGTTAGTGCATCATGGAAATTAACATCTGCTATTTTGTATTATTTTGAAACCCTAAAATTTTAGAAATTAAATTCAGTATTTTATTAGTCAAATATTGTAATACCTTTTAGCTCCAGTTAGTGACAATTCAAAATAGTGTGTGAACATAATTGCAGTAAAATATGACATCTCCATATTCTTGCTTCATGTCTTGGAGGATTGTTCGTGTTACTTCCCTCGTGTTATACTTAATGGGCAGTTCTCAATTCTCTTTTATTCCTTGAAAGGTAGCTACAGAAAAATTAGGTAGGTTTTAAAAGTTTTAAGTCGTATTTTGAACTGTACTTGCATTTATTACTTTGCAGAATCTGTTTGTCCGACAAGAATTCCAGTGGCAGCTCGGGATGAAAAAGGATTTGACATTCTTGTAGGATTAGGTGTGAAGAAAAAGGTTAAAAAGAGAATTCAAATTCCAACCACTAATGCAAAAGCTTATGAAGTAACCTCACGTGTTGACCTGTCAGAATTGACGAGGTATTTAAATATTTTAATACACTTCTAAGACTTTGTTTGTTTTCTTAAAGTGATATTTATTTTAAGATTTATACAAATATTCAAGTACTGTCATTTTTTTCTTTGTTTGTTTGTTTTCCTCCTATTTAGAAATGTGTTTCCAGAAGGTCTGCCTCCATCCTATGTGTTTGTTTCCACTCAAAGATTTAAAGTAAAAAAGACATGGGATTTGTGGAGAATTCTAAGTCTGGATAAGAGACCGCAGATAGCTGTCACTATTAATGGAGAAGAGAAAACATTATCATTCACTACAACAAGTTTAATAAATGGCACACAAGTTATTACTTTTGCTGCACCTCGTGTAAAGGTAAGGAGCAAGACATCTTCATGCTAGAATACTCACTTAAATACACGTTATTCCTATCTAATTCTCTGAATAAAAATTCCTTTCAGCTACTTTTTTTTTTCTCACTGAGGGATTCCCCTCTTTGTGCAAACCAGTGTAATCTTCTAGTATAATCTGAAGGTTCTCTTTCTTTAGCAATTTCCAGTGAAATAGTCAACTCTTTTAAGAAAGATTGTCTGGGTTGTAGGTGAGACAGATGAAAGGAGATTGAATATCTCTACATTTGCATTTGTACAGGAATATGCAACCCAGAGATTCCTCTTCCCACTGCAGGGAGTATTAAAGTGAACAAAGAGGGATGCTTCAGCAGAGAAAGAATGGGAAGGATTTACTGCTGGAGCCATTCATGGCCAAGTGGGTTCAAATTTTCTGGGAAGTGGTGGCCTGTGTTCGAATCCTTACTCCAGATCAGGCTGAAGGAATTTGAAATATAAATCCTGAGAGAAAGTAAGACTTCTATCCAAGAGAAGGTCTTAACTTACTAAGTTTTTACTAGGATGAAGTGTTTTATTACTCTGTTATTGGAAGGAGATTTTTACTTTTTCTTTCAAAATTTCATCTGCCTTTTTATAACTATTTATAGGTGAAATTATAATTTTTTTTAAGAAGCAGTGTTAAAGTCAATCCAAAATCAGGTTGAAGTCAATCCGAAAATTTGATCTAGTTGTTTCTGGTAGCTACAGTGACAGATCTGCAGTCCCAGGTATCCTTGAACTTCATTATAAAAAGAGGACTTGCATTTTTCTTTTGTGTTTCTCTATGCTTATATTGCTATTAAGGAGAACAATATTTTTGTGACCTTTTCACAGCTGTATGTCTGTGAACACACTGTAAATGTCCCTATGCTTTCAATAAACCTTTTCATTTAATAAACTTTTTTTTCTTACTCAGGAAACTGGAAATGCTGCATATTCTGATCTGCTGTTTATTTTGTCTTGTAATAAGAGCCATTGTAAAAAAATAAAAAACTCAATCTGCAAAGTAAAATAAAACAGGGTGTATACTATTACGTGAAGTACGCTTAATTTCTGTTTATATCTGCAAAAGGTAAAAAACATGCATAACATACTGAAAGATGAATGTTTAATTTTACTCTTATGTATACCAGTTGAGCGTGGTATTAATCTCTATGAAATGTAGCTATATAAAAGATTAAGCATCTAAGCTAGGCTAGACTAGAAAGCTAGATTGTTTGTGAAATTAATGTATAGGAACAAGAAGGCACTTCTTCCCATGTTGAATTTAATTTCTAAGATAAGTGAGATAAATGCTAATTTAAAGGTATCTCTCATTTTCTATTACTTGTAGAACTAAGCTGCTGTTTAAACTAAACCTTTTAGAAACCTGAGCTTTTGTGAAATGATGAATGTGATATTTGGTTTATTGGTTGCAATATTGCGATACTTTCTGCCAATATCATGTCATCTTAAACATTTCTTCTTCTAAGAGGTTAAGCAGAAAGACTTTCAAGTAACAATTGTTTTTCACCAGATTAAGATCTGAGGTGTTTGAGACATTATATCACTGCTGAAAAAAAGGCAGCTGGCTTTGTATTTTTAATAAATGCAGGTTTCAGCATGTTAAAGATCAAACTGAAAAAAATTATGAGTTATAAAATATTTCTGAAATGGGGATTAATTATTACCAAATATTTTCTTCCCAATTGTAGTATTACTTGGTAAATACGTTTTTGCCTATACATTTTCCAATTTTTTTGTTTGACAAGCCTGGAAGGTTGATTGTCTCAACTGTTAGTACTAGATTAAGTGTCAAAATGCAGTTTTATTCTTATTTAAGTTGAAAATACATTGTTTTAAGCAGTTCTGTTTTTTCACTTTTCTTAGATATTGTTTGATGAAGGCTGGCATCAAATTCGGCTCTTAGTAACAGAAGACTTTGTAACTCTGTATATAGATGACCAAGAAATTGAAACAAAGCCATTACATCCTGTTTTAGGTATTTACATCAGTGGCCTAACCCAAATAGGAAAGTATTCTGGAAAGGAGGAAACTGTACAGGTAAACATATGCTAAGACCACATTAATTCAGAAATTCTTTTGCAGGTTATTATTGCACTGGCACCTTCTCTTTTCTTGAATTTACTCTTGTAATTTACACTAGGCTGCAATTTAATATACAAAATTGTAATAGTTAAGAGGGGAACATAAATGATCAGGAGGACTTAGCACAACTGATACACCTTGTGTGGTGGATGCTTAATTGGTCTCATGGGATGCGAAGGGCATTTTTTTTTTGGTGAAACACAAATTTCATGCAACACGCTCACCCAAATTTGGGAAACGGTGTCTCAAAGCAGAGAACTTCCTCTCTGCTTGACACTTGCATATGATTCCTTCAATCAGTGTATGGGTTACACTGGTGAAAGAGGGAGAGAACAAAAGTGTGATGAAGTCTCTTTCTCATCACCAGCTGTCACCAAAATTGCAAGGTGTACTAACTCAGTTCCCGTTATACTGCAAATATTTGATACTCGAACTGCCACTGTTCAATTCCGCTGCTCTGGGAACTCTCCCTGAAAACTCTGCACCAAGGTTCTACTCTGTTCTGAGGAACATAAAAGTCTTTTTGCATTCAGCTCTGTGAAGACACTGAGAAGCTGGTTAAAACTTCAAGTTGTATGGATAACAGCCTTGCTAGACCAGTGGTGAAGGCTCTTGTGTTGACAATGTTTCAAATGTTAGCTAAATATGTTCTTTCCTTATATTTATAGCAGTGTAGTAATGACATTATTAATTAGACTGATAATAATGGGAGCAGTACTAGGAAATACTGAATTACATAAGTAGACGTTATTTTTAGTAATTTTGAACACTATGCTTTTTTTGTACTCTAATTTCATGATCCTTACCACACCTATTAAAACATATAAGTGTGTTTTGCATCTTTATCATTAACTCTCTTTAGATGTCTTTACTCAGTTACTCCTGAATTTTGTGTATTTGAAGTCTAGCTTCAAATACATTATTATCATATTCTAAAAGTGTAGATGGAAACTTGGACTGTGCACTCTGTGTGCATGACATGGCATTTCTGGTGGTAACATTGCCCATATACAAAAGTACCCCTTTGCCAAAGCTGTGGAATATTTGTCACAGATTTCTGATAGGACTTCAAGCACTTGTTGCAAGGGAAGTAGAGATTTCAGAATTATTATCAATCATCTCATGCATTTTCTCTGTCAGTGCTGGATTATCCCATTTTTACAGTTTTGTGCGTTCTAGGATGAGAGTGTTGTTTGTTTGTTGTTGTTGTGTCTTGTTTTTTTTCTCTCAAGTTACTGCAGAAATTGGACTTTTATAGATTCACATTAATACAGTTTCTGAGTTAAAGAATGTTAGTAGCAAGACAGTATCTAAAATAATAATGAAAACATTTTAGGAATGTTGACTTGTACAAGATCCACTTCTGATAACGGACTAGAAGAAAAGTAGAAAATCTGCCTCAGGTTGCAATTTTATATTTCCAGATGATTTCTATGATCTAAACAAAGGTATTTCCGTTCCCTCAGACTGTGATGCATTCTGCAAAGCATTAACAGTCAAACTGTGCCAGGATATTTCTATTTAAACTTTGATTATAGAGAAATATTTCAATGCATCCGCATACTACCCTTCAGTGAAAGGTATTTTGAAATCCTGTGGAGAAGAAATCAGTTAGAGTTGGATACAAAGAATGATACAAGGATCTTCTCAGAGATTCTTTGGTGAACTTTCGATCTCTTTTCTGTGCTCTGATTCAGATGGTTTCTAAGGATATTTTGCAAGTGTTCAAGGAGCTTACTGGCTGAAGTGCTTTCCAGTATTGCTAAACTTAGGTACATACTTAAATGATGTGAATTGTGAATATTTTAAATTTGGAAATCAGTATGACTAGACATGGTATTAACAGACTCCGATTTCTATGCTTTTTTTTCTCCTACTAGTCCAACTTATATTCTGTGATTTCAAATAAGTGTAACGGGGCTTTTTTCTCTTTGCAGTCATGATACTTTATGCTAGAAAAATGGACTTCAGTGGTTTCATTTTTATGGAATGTAGCAACAGGGCAGAATGGTATAAACTTTTGCTTGCCTGGTACCAGTGGTTTCATTGGTTGCTTTTTAAAGCTTTACATTATGGAGCTAATATCGAAACTAAATTCTTTCAAGAATCAGGGATGCCTTCTGATGCTTCACCAAAATTTACTAATCTTACATCTAGTAGAAAAGCTCACTGTAGAAACATCTTCCCAGAACGAAGATAAAAAGGAAAATGTCGATTTTCTCTGTGCTGTTGTAACTTATTTCCTAATGATATTGGTAGCCAGTGAAATCATGCTGTGTGCGTTTGTGTTCATTGCCAAGGATTGGAAGCGGTAATTTCTGTTATTTTAGGAAAGAAAATATTGGATTATTTTTCTTTAAGTAGTTCTTTTGCAGAATGTTTAATTGGTTGCATATATTAATCATTGTGAGTAAACTGGTGCTAAATGCTTCCACATCTCTAATTGACTTTTGATTGTTATGATACACAGAGCTTCCAATTTATCTTGCTTGCTAATATTTTGTTAAATTTTTATTAAACTTGTAAACTTGTAACTTAATGAAAGTATAGTTTAACTTAGCATCAGACAGTTAGCTCTCTAAAAAAAGGTTTTTATGTTTTGAATTACAGTTTGATATACAAAAACTGAGAATCTACTGTGACCCAGAGCAAAATAATCGAGAAACAGTCTGTGAAATCCCAGGATTTGTGAGTATGATAGATGAACTTTTGAGGACTGCTTGACATTTTTTACAAATCATTGTTCAAAGTTGACTCAATAAATTCTTAAAATAAGAAATACTACATTGATTCAGTGGTACAAACAAATACTTGTTGCCTGTGTAATATCAAGTAATGCTGACCTTGTCTGTTTTCAGACTTTTTTTTTGCAAAAGCATATTTTAAAAGTTTTTTTATTTTAAATATTTGATGGCAGAAGTTTGATAGCAGTATAGAAGAATCAGAATCTTCTGTTACAATTTAAGATTTTAAACATTATAAATTAATAAAACTAACAGGTTACAGCAGTGTAAAATAAATACTACTTTTTAACTTATCTGATATATTTCTTGATACTTGCCACATAGTTTAATCTCTGAAATTTTTGTATATAACCAAGTAACCTATACTTTTAATTACCCTTTTCCTATCAGAAATATCTATGCTGATGTCTATGTTAAATATAACATTAACCGAAATGTTGCAAGATTTCATGAAATATGTTATGAATAATATGAACAGGATTATTGGTCCTGAACAGAATTTTCATATAAACAATTAGGAATCTTATGGGGATCCTCTGACCCTCTCTTTGCTCTCTTACTTACAGTTAATTATGCAATGAGATGAAAAACACATGCAAATTTGGAAACCATTCATGACACAGTTGGGGCCAGATTTTTCAAAAGCCTTCAGCTCCCATCCCAAAATACAAGGAAGAGATTTTATACATACAGTTTCCTGTATGATTTTATTTGATATCTAAACAAAACTAAGATAATCTGTCGCGGGTTAGGGCTGAGCCGACCACTAATCAGACACCAATGTCTTACTAGGAAACTCATATTCTTTATGTTGTGATTTCATTTAATATTAGGACCATTTTTCTAGTTTGACAATAGAACCTGTGAATCTTCAACACCTAGATATTTTAATTTTTGTCAGACTTGCATAGACCCCCAGGCAATCTGTTTTTCATTTGTTTATTTGGGTCCAGTATGTCTATTAAAATCAGCACCTTTGTTAGGGCTTTATAAAAATTCACAGCTTTCATTTAAGCAATGAATAGGTGGCTCGATTATTAACAGTTCTGAAATCTGGCTGTGTCTGTCAAGAACTAATGGTTTCAGGAACACTTTTGTGAATTTATCTCTAAATCATAAAGTAAATTTAGTATTTGGCTATTTAACTGCACCACATATCTTTTTGCTCCTTACAAAATATAAGTAGGATATGAAAAGTAAACATATTAAAAATATATTTGCATAAAGGAAGCAAACACTGCAAAGTCCATCGTATCTTGTGTTCTCTGTGTTTTGACAAGAAGTACAAGCAAAAATATTTATTTTTGCCAGTTTAGTTTCACTCGCTGTTGTTGTAAATTAAATTTGGACGTTACCCATGAAATTCTGGACTCCAGAAAATAAATATGTTGGATGATATCCAAGGAGGAATATGTAGTTTGTGATTATATTCTCTCAGAGTGTGGTTGTGTCAGAGCTCTTGAACTAAGCAGGGGACGTATGTACTAATTACAGCCTGAATTCATCCCTTTCCCAGAAATACCTAGCTGCATAATAATTTTAAACCTTCTCTGTGAGAATTATAACCTTCTCCAGTGCTTTCCTAAGGTGAAAATGGAATATAGAGGAAGATGTCTTTCTCCGCAGGCTGTGTATGAAGTCTGTGGTGACTGTGTGCATAAGAAAAGTCCTGTACACGGTGGCTGACAATTAAGACAGACAGTTTCATGGGTAGTACACTGAAATATTTGAGGATGGACTGTTCTGTGGTGTTGCAGATACTGGAAAAGTCAATTCAATCGATAGCAGACTCTAATGCAGTCACCCAGGAAAGTGAGAAAAAGCCAGCCTTGCCTCTGTGCTGCTGTAGGTTTTCCCAGATACTGGATTCAGGCAGAGATGAGAGATTTAAGAAAAATTTTGATACATTAGCTGACATGAATGAGTAAGCAGAGAATTTTATTTTTTTTTTACTCCAGGCAAAAGATTTGACCCAAATCTGAATATCTAGTGTGTAAATATTTATGTTGTTCAGTATTTAAGTTTTGTCATGACCTTTTAAAATTTGCCCCTGATAGCTCCTGTTGAAAGACTTTTAAATTAAATGAGCTCAAAATTCATATGCATTGATAGCAGCTGCACATAGGCCTGAGAAAGTCTAAAATTTTGAATTACAGTTCCTTGACAGTTACAGTCCTAAATTTATGGTTGTTTTTTGGTAGCATTTATAAATTAATGGATTTTGCTTATTTCAAATACTGTTGTACTCTTAAACTGTGTTTCTTTTTGTTTCAGAATGGAGAGGTAGGCTCAATCCTAAACTGCTCAAACTCAATTTAAGGTAGTATTTGACTTTGTATAAGCTTCTTATTATTCTACGGAATGTAAACTTTGCTTTGGAAAGTGGACAGAGGTTTGCTAAGCTTAAAAATGTTGGATTTCCATTAACTGAGTTCTGGTCAACAGACGAAAATCAGTTTTCTGAAGAAATCCACGTTTATTACCAAAAAAAGGCCTTTTTTAAAAATTTTCCTCCTTGGTTCAATTTAGTTGCTCTTATTTGCAGGGCTGGATGTTGTTGCAAAGTAAATGGGGCTGTTACCTGTGTCAAGCTTATGGGAGCTCCCTGAAGGGGAGTTTGTCTGGAGGCTTAATATGATAGCTTCCCTAACCATCCTTACAGCTCTGCTTGATACTTGCAAAGGAAGTGTGGATTTGTGTTTTGATCAATCATTTGACCCCGAGAAAGAATGCTGTTCAGAGAACATCATAAAAAGTCTGCATTACTTTAGAAAATATGAGTTAAATATTATAGAAAGTGTTTTAGATAACAAATAAAAAATCTGCTTTTTTTTACATTTTGGATTCTTAAATTTTTGCCTTTTGATAGCTCTAGGAACGTGCTGGGTGAAGAAGAATTCACTGAATCTAACTTCACCATACAGGTGCACCTAAATTTTGGTTACCTGACCTTAAGCAAGAGGATTTGATCTAGTAGCTCTCCCCTTGCCTGCCTTGGTAAAACACTGAGGTTTCACATGGTCTCAATGGTGAGATACCTCCAAAAAAAAAAAGTCTCTAGAGGGTGATGTGGTCTGCCAAGGTTAGATGTTTACTACTGTATAGGAAGCATAATTTGGAGGAGCTCACCTAATGGTCTTTGGAGGATGGGCACCATGGGGCCCAGGACTCGTGCCTTGTAGGAGTCAGTGGTACAGCCGTGCCCCACCTTTCCTCAAGAAGCTTCATACTTGGGATACATGCCCAGGAGGCAGGAGACTTGGGCTTTACATCCTTTTTGGGCTTGCTTCACAAAATAGCATGCTGATGGGTTGTGATCATTATGCTATACATAATATGTATTAGATTCTTTCTACAAACTTGAGTTACATGGTTATATTTGATAATTGATCACACTTCAAGTGGTGAATATCAGTTAGTTTGGGAGAAGAGTTTTGCTTATGATATGAAACTGGGAGGGGTGGCTGACACACAGGAAGGCTGTGGTGCCATCCAACGAGATCTGGACAGACTGGAGAGCTGGGCAAAGGGGAACCTCATGAAGTTCAGTAAGGACAAGTGTGGAGTCCTGCATCTGGGGAGGAATAACACCAGGCACTAGGACAGATTAGAGGTCACCCTGCTGGAAAGCAGCCCCATGGAGAAAGACCTTGGAGTCCTAGTGAACAACAAGTTGCCCATGGGACAGCAATGTGCCCTTGTGGCCAAGAGGGCCGATGGGATCCTGGGGTGCATTGAGAAAAGTGTGTCCAGCAGATCTAGGGAAATTCTTCTCTCCCTCTACTCTGCCCTGGTGAGACCACACCTGGAATACTGTGTTCAGTTTTGGGCTCCCCAATTGAAGAGAGACAGGGACCTACTGGAGAGAGTCCAACGGAGAGCTACGAGGATGATTAAGGGACTTGAACATCTCTCCTGTGAAGAGAGACTGGGAGAACTGGGGCTGCTTAGCCTTGAAAACAGATGGCTGAGAGGGGATCTTACTAAGGTATATAAATATCTAATGGGTGGGTGTCAGAGGGACAGTCTCTTTTCAGTGGTGCCCAGCAATAGAACAAGAAATAATGGGTGTAAGTTAGAACATAGGAACCTATGTTCTGTGTTTAGGAACTGTCTACCTCCACACGAGGAGAAACTTCTTTACTGTGAGAGAGATGAAGCACTGAAACAAGCTGCCCAGAGAAGTTGTGGAGTCTCCTTCTCTGGAGAATTTCAAAACCCATCTGGATGTGTTCCTGTGTGGCTGCCGTAGGGGATCCTGCTCTGGCAGGGGGGTTGGACTAGATGATCTTTTGAGGTCCCTTCCAACCCGGAACATTCTATGATTCTATGTTGCCAGATTTAAAATTATCAAACTGTGGAACAAAATATTTGTGAAAAACCCAACAGAGTTTCAGGCATCAGCCCAGTATTGTAATTTATTTATTTATTTATTTATTCATCTATTTACCTATCTATCTACTTTTATTCATTCATTCATTTATTTATTTATCTATCTATCTATCTATCTATTTATTTATTTCCCTTCTGGGTATTTATTAATTTCCATTCTGCAAAGTAATTGGCGGGCAATATTCAGGTAAGCAAAAGTTCCAGCTCAGTAAAGGAATGAAAGCCAGGACCTATGCAACCTAAGGAAAATCAACTTCCTATAGTGTCATGATATGTTTGTTGAATGCTGTTGGCATGTGTATTGATGGCTGGTTTCACTTTTGGTAGTGCATGAATGGTCCTAGTGATGTAGGCTCAACACCTGCCCCCTGCATATGCCCACCAGGAAAACAAGGACCTCCAGGCCCCAAAGTAAGTTTCCGTTCTGTCTTATTTTCAAATCCTAGGCTGGCCAGTTATAGGCAGCACATTAAAAAAGTAGATGACAAGTTCTCCTAGTTCTCATTTCCAGTGCATGAATATAGTGGATAGGATCCTCAAGGCCAAGTTTTAGTGCCATAAATCCTAATAACACATTTTTATTTTTTTTTTTTTAAGGAAAATGCTCATGGATGTAAATTGTGTTGCCTTCCTACTCTTTAGCAAATGTTCTTGCACTTAATTGTTTGAGAATGAAATGCTTTGCTAATAAAAGTCTTTTAATGGAGAGTTTTTTTCTTCTTTAGTAATGAAGTAGATGCTTATTGGGAGAGTTCCACCTTAACTGTTCTGATGAACTCCCTGTTGGCGAAGCATTAAAATGAAAACCAGACTTCAGTCTCAGATGTCTAATGCAGCAAACCCAAATCCATAGTATTTTGCTGTAGTACCTTTCTCAATAACTGTGCTAAGCAGTGCTTTCAGAGTTACTAGCTTGTCTTATAACTGTAGGCAAGAAAACCCCAAGCTGTTTGGTTTTCATTAAGCAAATGATTAAAAAACCTCTACACTCATTATGTAAGGGGTTAATTATACTCCAGTTACTTCAAGTCAGACAGCTTTTTACTAAAATTGTAAGGGTTTCTAATCCAGAACTTGTGATCCACAAGGTGTAGATCATTATTATTTCATGCAATAGAGTGTATATACTCTTTTACATTTTTTGTAATATATTTACCATATTAGAGAAAAAGAGTGAGAGAAAAGAGAGTATTTATTTTTTTTTTTAAAAAGCCACATCCTGAAAAGGATAAAAGAGTATGAAATGGCAGAATTAGGGTGACCTACACAATTTTATTTAGATCACTGCTTCATGTGCAGTCTTCTAGTTGCATTGTAGTATATTTATTTAGGGATAACTGAATAATACAGGTGACAAGATGGTGCCTAACACAAAAGACTGCAGAAAGAGTGAAAAGGAAGCCAATTTAAGATTTATATAGGTTATCTTATTTATGATATTTCTCAAATTTTGAATGCTAGATATTGGAGCTGCATAAATTTGAACTTAATTTGTATGTTTGTGATATCAGTAGAGTACAATAAAATTAATTAAATTAAAACAATTAAAAAATACAAGTAACTACTGTTTTAACCTTCGTGCATTAAAGGTATAAAATTTCATAGTTCAGTGAATTTTAAAGCAAATTTTTTGTTGCTCAAATCTGAAACCTGGACTTCTTAAATTGGCCAGTAGTAATTCTGGATAACCTATTATTAATTTGGTAAATTGTTACTGTTATGCTTTTCTAAAGTGATATTATTCTGTATCGTTTCCCATTTAGTACAGTATTATGTGTCTGTGGTATTTTTTCACAGTCCCGTTGAAAGCTATTTTCCTATTTCCCTCCTGAAGTCCTCCCTGTTTGTAACAATTCTGCAGTTGTAACTGACCTGCAGTCTGTTGATGGTTCAGGTTGAAGAAGGTGGT
The DNA here is from genome assembly GCF_000703405.1 of Apaloderma vittatum. Classification (NCBI taxonomy): domain Eukaryota; kingdom Metazoa; phylum Chordata; class Aves; order Trogoniformes; family Trogonidae; genus Apaloderma; species Apaloderma vittatum. The sequence continues at coordinate 45,400 of NW_009704346.1, forward strand.
ACCTGTTTAAAGCTCCTGTAGAAGTTAAATGTTCTCATAGGTCAAGTCTTCTTGGATTTTTCTGGGCTCAAAACAAGTCTATCAGTAAAATAAACAGAGAACTTCAATACACTAGGAGGATGGGTTTAGTAGGAAGTTAAGTTTCTGCAGGAAGTTGAGTTTCTACTTTCTTGCATAAACATAAAGCCTTGCACACCAACTTTTCCTTTAACGTGATTGTAACAGAGGTGGTCAAAATAATTGCAAAGGCCTTATAAGAAGAAATCTCAAAGAATATCTTTTGAAGACAGCAATAAGTGTTTGGAGAGGAGTTTGGTATTTAGCAGGTTTTAATCCTGACTCCTGCCTTTCTGGTGCTCTTACTTTAAGAAGTAGGCTCAGTCAAAGCAGGTGAGAGTTTTCTTCAGGGTAGAACTACTACATTAACAAGGTTTTAAATGAGATTTTTTCATCCATTTGGTGAAAAGTGGTTTTGCTTCTGTTGATTAAGATGCTAAAAGTCTTGAAAGGATTTGAGATTATGGGCCAAACTTGTGCTATAACTGAACATGGGCTCCTTTCTTCAAGTCAAGCACAAGAAGTGAGAATTTTCCCTGGAAGGTGATAACAAGTTCAGTGGGGTTTTTTATTGTAGGAATTACTCCTCAATAGCTTGTAGCCACTGTTTTGTGGAATGTATCAGGGTCAAAGTTGCTCTGTGCTGCTTTTAAAATGCTCTTGCATATCTTCTGTGTATTAACATATTGCTTCTCCATAGGGTGAACCTGGACAGCCCGGGAGTCATGGTTATCCTGGTCAGCCTGGTCCAGATGGTAAGCCTGTGAGTACTAAAAACTTAGTCATATATTGTAAATGCAAAACTAACAGGAGAAAAAAACGTACTACTGACACCAGATTTTCAAATTTGTATGATTTTGTGTCCATTCTTGGAAACTGTGAATGTCACTTAGGCACTATTTGAATGTAACAGTTATAAGAATATGTTAATCATAGTATTTTTGTTTCAAGATAAAATACTGTAAATATGATAGCATGAGTTAATCACTGTTGTAAAGCAGAGGCCAGGCTGTGAGTGCTCCTGTTGTTCTTTACAACAGTTTATGTCAGCTATTACCTGACCTTCAATCTTTACTGCTTAAGAATTGTTGCATTAGAAAGCACTTTAGGGTAGCTAAAAGCCTATTTTTTTTAGGGTTTGCGTCTCATGCTTAAGCTTTGTTCATTTAATTTCTTTTTATAGGCTGCCTGAAGTAGTCCATCAAAATATGTACATATGCATATACAGTGGTAAAAACAGATCTTTTGCAGTTCTAAACAGTAGGTGTTAAAACATACATCATAAAAATACCTGTATTTTTCTGTTACCCTAGATTTTACTTTGTAGGCTGGCATTCTGCTAGCATGGATGGTAAACACTGAAAGAAAGTAGATGAATAACATATGTCCCTAAAATAAAACCAGCAGATTTGACAATGACTAATCTGGTCTACATAGTTAACATTTTTTGTTGTAATAAAATTGTACTACAAGCAAATAAGTGTATAAAAATAGCCTGAGATTTCCTTAAAAAGTATATTAGATCTCTGAATCTAATTGGATATTGACAGCCAAGCTTCTCTGTTGAGTGAGGTTTTGTTTTCAGCCTGCAGTCTCTGACCAAACTGGTTGCATGCATGTGCCTCTGGGATACTTGACCACCCATGTTTCTTTTCTAAGAGTGTGGTCTCTCATGTGGCTTACCATTCATTAACATTTATGTTTTATATTTATGTCATTTATATCTAAAAATGAAAAGTAAAAGGTAAAAGAGTGTTGGGACCATTAAAAACAAATTGTTTCTGAAAAGAGGATAACTTCTCTGCTTGGATAGGGTTGGACTAGATGATCTTTCGAGGTCCCTTCCAACCCCTAATATTCTGTGATTGGCTACCAAAAGCATGAAAAGAAAAGTGCATGCTCATTCTAGAAAATGTTAGTTCATTGTAGCTTTTCATTTTTTTTTTGAGGACTAAATTTTATGGTTGAGTCCTTAGGTTGTAGTGTAATTTTGAAATCTCTATGGTGAAGTAGAAGAGAAGCTAAGTGCCCATGTCTTGAAATCCACAGAAAATACAATTAGGAACAAGTCCTAAATAATGTTGAGAATAAAAATATAAGAAGATGTCCAAAAACATTAGAAAATGTAACTTGACAAGTACAGAGAAGACAAAATCATTTGTGAAGGAAGCATTGGATTATGGGCTGAGGAACTAAGAGTCTATGGGTTTGATTGAGACTTATAAGGGATGTTATGTTCTTTCGGGCCATTTTTGGTCCACACTTGACAAACTAGAGGCTTCAGAGAAGAGCAACAAAGGACTGGAACTGGACCTTTCAACTTCACCCTGTTAGTAATTTTTCTGTCCTGTGGAAAAATTAATGAGGATGCTGTAGCTAATCACCAGTCCTTCCCAAATCTGCCCTTGCTTATCAGTTTTAGTATCTCTAGCATGCTATTAAAGAGGCACTACCTACCAACTTTGATGGCTTCATAAAAACACCTAGCGTTCTGTTTTAGTTAAGAACTTTTAGTGTTAGTAATAACTCTCATTTCTATGTCAGATAAAGATGGAAACAGTGAGTTGATACTTACTTGGGAAGTGTGTAAGCTGTGAAGCTAATACTATTGCCGGTTACGACATTGAAAGGTCCATGCTACACATTATAAAATGTTCACATTTCTCCTGTTTTGGTGCTTAGTTACATACTGGCATTTTTGTAGGGATAGCAGCTAATTCATTTAACTGTGGTGATTCCTTCTGGAAGCACAGTTAGTATGATAGGAAAAAAAGTAGGCACTGAAAACCAGAAATGTAATTGTTTCTAAAAACTGAGAATTCCTCTGTTTTAAAATGTGGAACTTGGTATATTGAAACCTGGCCACATTAGCCCTGATGGCCTAGAACAGTGAGTTCATGAAATTTCCGGTAGTTCTACAAGCAAAGATACTTTTTTATACATCTACTTTTGATAGCTATTATCTTCAAAATTCTTTTGGAACTAGCATTAGAGAAAACAACCTGAATTGAAACTGTCAGTGCTATAAAATACTGTCTTTTGGTTCCAGAAAATCCTGAAAATGCAGGTTTTAAAATAAGAAATGAGTGAAGTCTGAGCTGGGGAATTGTGATCTAATCGGAATATTTTTTTGATTGATTATTGATGGTTTATTCATTAAGATTCTGAAAAGCAGTCCTCCTCTACAAAGACAGGTAGAAAAACCAGGTTGCATATGAGAAAATTTCCAACACAGTTTGACCATGCTGATTGCTAGAAGTAGAACTTGCAGCACAGATAAGCATAGCAAAGCTGACTTTATTCTGGCTGATTCTGGTATTTGGAAAAATAAAGTAACATTGAGTAAGATTTAGTGAACATGAGAAGATTAACAGAAGTTTTTCAGACAGTTAGAAGAGAATCAAAAAGCTCTGCTAAAGGGAATATTTTACCATTTTGCTGAATTGAAGTTGATAAGTTATTTGAAGTGCTTACAGTTAAATTCTGCAGGTTTATTAACAGACTATTTATTTTTTTTTAAATATCATCTGTATCTTTTTGCACTTGTTCTTTGTAACGACATAATTGCAAACCTATTAGATCATCTGCAGCTCTGGCCAATATGTTATTGTTCCTTACAGTAGATTCTTGAGTGCTTTCCAGGCTAGCCTTTAGCTGTGGATGATGATAGACCCTTTTAGATACACTGCAGGATTTCTCTCTCTTCTTCTTTCCTTTTTACTTATTTATTTGTTAATATGACTTGTACATTTTCTGTGCTGTCAGTGATTTTCCTTGAGATAACTTTGCTCATATGAATCTTTTTAGTTGTATCCCCTGGGGAACTCTGAAAAGCAAGCTCTTAAATCAGAGAGCACAATAGGCTTACAGGTAGTTGTGTAGTCAGTGTTGTAGAATCAAATGGCTTTTGCATGAAAAGCTTTTCCTGGAAAGTCGGTCTTTTCTGTTCCCACACACATTTTTATGTTCTTCTCTAAAGTTATTCCAGTTTGCCTATCTGGTATTCATTTTCTTGGAACAGTATAACTAGTCAACAAAATGTTTCTGCTTCTGAGAAAGGTTTTAGGCATGCATTTATATTACTATATGTCACTGATTTTTAAAGCAAAACATGAAAGAAAATTTAGTTTATTGTTTATGGCCTGGCTGGTTTGTTTTAATACTCAAAGTTAGTTTTAGTCCAGAAAAGTTCAAAACAATTCCCATGAATATCTTCGATGTAAAAAAATTGTTCACCTGATGTTAGCAAGTAAAATAGTTTGCTGTAATATTTGGGGAAGTGTACATAAACATGACTAATTTTTGAGTCATTCTTTAATTGTTTTTGTTTAAATAGTTTTGTTTATAGATTCTTTCAAAAAAATGCCACCTCTGTTTATTTTCCATACTCCAATGCATACAGAAAAGATCAGCTGAAGTAACTGGAGAAAAGCACAAAAGTGAGAAGCATAGTAAATAATGGAAATCTATCTTTTTTCCGTCAAAAATGTCAGTTGAGACCTGAAATGATTGAATTGTCATGTCAGGAGAAATAAGCACAAGGTTAAAAATAGTATTTTAATTTTAACTGGAACTCATTTTAATAGGCATTATTCATCAGAAAGAAGCAGCTGGAGCAGTTGCTGGCCCGCAGAACTCAGCAGCCTGACCGTGTGGTCCCAAAGACATTTTTTATTCCAAAAGATACTTTAGATATACTACAGAAAAACTCAAGTTAAAGGGGGAAGAAAAATTAACAGAGTCTATGCAGTGATCACTTGTGGTTAACAGAGGTGACAGGTTATCAGTCTGCTGAAAGAAATGCAAAAATACACTTATTTTTGAATTTTGAACTTTGAACCATGTGGCTGGCAAATCTGGATGATTTTCCATTATTCCATCAAGTTTAATTCATGCGAATTTGGAAACATCTGCCTTGTCTTTACAGTGTCCACAAGCAATAAGCATCTTAAAAATAATCTGATTAAACTGACTCTACTGTTATACCCAGATACAGAGTATCAAAAGCCTCATATTAATTTTTGATCATTCCAATATTTCTTTTTTAAAAACTGTAGAACATTATTACTGCTGTTCTACCTGGAGTTTAATGAAATTTGGTGACAAACTGAAGGCTGAATCTTTTATGATAAACTTACAGTAATGGCAATGGTCAGCTATTTTAACAGTACTTTTGTAATAAAAATGGATAATAGTTTCATGTATTCATACCTGTGCTATTGGATAGTTTTCCTGGCAATTAAAGTTAATATAAACTCAGCAGCTACTTTTCTCAGGAAACTTTCACAGACATAGTTAATAATTCAGCTGTAAAATGCTGCTCTCAATTCCAGAAAAATACATAGTCCTCAGTAACACTGTGACCTTGTTATTCTAAGTGTAAATCTCCATTATGACTAATTTAGTCATGTAATGCCTTCACTGAGAGCTCCGAGTTTGAAATCAGGGTGATGCCTGATGCTGACTTGTTTAGCACACAGCTATACATTTCAGACAAAAAACCACAGTGGCGAAGGGTGGAAGATAAAGCTGAACATCTAAGCAGCGAGCAAAAGGTTATACTCCCTTGGTACATCATCTCACCTCCCAGAAGTCTGAAGCTTAGGAGCTTTTTAAAGCTGGATTTATGAGCTTTTGTTTAATAATCTTGATGGATTTTTTTTCTTCTGTGGTATTTGAACCCAGAACATCATGCTCTTGTAAAATATACCCTGAGCAGCTCTGAGCCATCTGCCTTGGCAGATGACAGGGAAGCCAATGGAAGAAAATGTAATCAAATAGAGAAAGAATTAAACAGGCCAAAACAAAGAGGAAAAGAAAGGGCAACAGACAAGACAATGAAAACTCTTTTCTGTACTTTTCCCATAAAAATATTCACATGATTACAAATCTTTGATCAGGAGTCACCTTCTAATTTATGTGGGAGCATAAAAGCTGCGTTTCATAGAATTGCAGTGTGACTAAGGCTGGAAAACACCTCTAAGATCATCTAGTACAACTGCCAACCCAGTGCTACCATGACCACTAAACTACATCCTGAAGTGCCACATCTGCGTGTTTTTTGAACACCTCCACTTGTCCAGGCAGCCTGTTCCAATGCCTTACCACTCTTTCAGTAAAGAAATTTTTCCTAATATCTAATCTAAACCTTTGTGATCGAATACTGGATCTGCCTTTCATTTTCACGTTTGGTTATGTGTAGACAGTGGGGCTTCACTGCAGAGACAGGTCTGGTAGCCTGCAGAAGTGAATGCCATGAGGAGTCCTTCTGCATGGCCATGCTACTTAATAGAGGGAAGAGGGAGGAGATGACACTTGTTCCAAGCTCCTGTGCTACTGCTGATTAACAAAGTCGCAGAGAAAGGAGCAAGGCACAGGCTCCAAACAGATCTGCTGCAGAGCATCACCTGACTGATCCACATGTCCAAAGGAACAGGAAGAGAACAGCAGCAGACAGATGAGTACAGGTGTTACAGAAGGTTGTTTGGTGCAGGATGGGAAAAAAGCTCCTTGAGAAAAGGAGCAGAAAGGACCTGAGGCAAAAACTTCAGGTAATTAACAACAACTCAGAGAAAGGCTAAACCACTTAATTCAAATACATCAAGTACTTTTTAACGTTGCTGTGGCCTTGCAGGATTTCAGTTACTGATGTTGCCAGTGGGGAAGAAGGTCATAGCATGACTGCAAATTTGAGTGTAGGCATGGATATATGTCTGAATAGCTGTGAGAATTTCTGTCCTTCAAGATGTAACATATTTTATGAAAAGGGTTTGAAAAGTTCTTTTTTAATGTTTTGGATAACTGTCCTTTAAATGTAATAAAGACTTTCCACAAGAGAATCCCACAAGAGGTCTGCAGAACTCTCAGTCGGGATGTTTTCCTAAAACCAAGCTGAATTTTTCTTTTGCAGTTGAATTCCATTATACTTAGTTACATCACCCTAAATAGTTCTGTTTACTTAGTGTTTACAGTCTTTAAATATCTTTGGACCATTTCTGTTGATCCTTGGTTATTGCATAGCCAAATGCAGCTTGTTTACTTGCCCCTTGTCTTTCCCAAATAGTCCTGTTGTCATGCCTTTGTCATTTATGTTGTTCAGTGACTCCATAAGCTTTTCAGTAAGGAAATGTGCGGTGCAGTTGTCATTGCCTTATCAGTACTCCATCTATTTTTATTTATTATTTTATTTTTATTT
>NW_009704347.1:0-1096 GCF_000703405.1 Apaloderma vittatum
AGCAATTATACACTAATTTTATGCTAATTAAATGGCATTTATGCAAGTAGTGTACTGTGTAATCAGAAACAGCAATTTTTCATCGGGAAAAGGTAGTTTTCTAACTAGTGAATAATTATAAAACATCTACTTGACCTCAAAAGAAAGGCTTTTTAACCCATTATTTTTAATTTATATGTTTTCCTAATATGTTTAAGAAGTAAATCGGATTTTAATTTGGCAGAAGTAGAAATAATTCAAAGGCGTATTGATTCATTCCCCTTTATACACTTATTTATATCATTTTAGGATGGGAAGTAGATTTTTATATTTGGGAAGATAATCAAACTTAAAAGAAGCATAAATCTTCCTATCATATCTTTACATCATATCTTTAAACACTTCCATGCTTCAGTTAGTGTTATAATAGTATACGTGGCATTATTAATACTTGAAGAAAATAACACTAAAATTGCACTTTCAGTTTTTGAGTTTTCAGAGTTCAGTCCCCACACTGGAACTAAGACCTTTTGTCAGCTATACTTGTGACATGGTGCAAGTTATATTTATACTTCTGTACACACCAGCATGAAAAATCGTGTATTTTTACCATTTCTTATAACTTCTGAACAGCTATATATTTTTAGCAAACAGAAGTGAACTACATAGGGGAGACCATCCAAGCAGTAGTAGATACTATATGAGAATTTTAACATGTTGTTAAAAAACAATATCAAACATTCCTGCAACCAGGAATGGGGATAAGATGAAAAACTAATAATAGATAGCAAACAGGTCTGAACTCTATAAATTTTTTTTTCACAATTCATGGACTAAACCAACAATTAACTAAACTTACCGTTATTGAGAGAGACATTGGTTTGCTATGACTTCCCACATTTTGTGGGGTAAATGTTGAAAGACGATCTCTCAAGAATTCTGGTTTCAGAACACAGCCGCAACCACCATTGTCCAGGAATTTTCCATTTTGCAATTCCATTTGTAGTCCCGGTGTCTGGAAGTTTAAGGCCACTACAAAATTAAATAAATATTGATTTTAGGGAATTAGATTCAATACTATTTTACAAAACAACTCTCTGAAAATAACATTAAAAAA
>NW_009704348.1:0-514 GCF_000703405.1 Apaloderma vittatum
AAAACCACAACCGCTCTGTAGGGCTTCCCAACATAGTATTTCCAGCCTCCCAGCCCATATATCTGAATGGTGATTCACCATTGTATACTAAAAAAAGGAGAGGTAGGCATCTCAATACTGCAGATCACATTTTGCAACTCTCTATTTACACTGAATACACAGTCATGAAATCATTGCCACCTTTTTCTTATAGTATGCTCAAACATCAAAGATTCTTCCTGTGTTTTAACAGCAGGCATTTTTGTCTCTGTTGCTCTGAAGAAATCAGTTTATTATTCTCTTATCATAATCTTCCTCAAGCAGAAATATATTACTTGAAGTTACATGAGATTAGAGTAGTAAGTGTATTGTGACCTCAATAGCTCTAATTAAGATCCATGCTGAACTAGTCTGTTGTTCTGTTTCTGCTAGCCTGGGGCTTGGCTTTTATGTAAAGGAGGAAAAAGAGACTGAAATGGTTTGCTAGAAAAGGAAGCCTTCAGCGGAAAGCTCTCCAAGGCTTCATGAAACAATA
>NW_009704349.1:0-2597 GCF_000703405.1 Apaloderma vittatum
TCAGAGTTAGTTGGCTTGTGTGTAGATAACAAGTCGCTTAATCCAAAAATAGGATTTGCACACACATTTTGCAAATCTGCTAAGAGCCCACGTTAGTTCTGCACTCAGTCGCATTTGTAGCAATGCCTTCTGGATGCATGTCCCTGATTTCATGAAATCCATTTTGGTCTTTCCTATTTTCCTCTTGTTCATATCTCATCTTTTTCTGTTCAGCTGACTGAAGAGATGTCTTCGGTCATGGACTTCAGTTTTCATATAAAGGTGACAGGCAAAGGTCATTGTTTCAAGATTTTCTGATGCATGTTGATTCTTCTTCTGTGATACCTTTGTGTCATAAAGGAAAATTAAATTATGGACACCTATGAATCTCTGCTTCCTTGGAGTACTAGAAAAATAGAATTTAGTAGTCCAAAATCACTGCAGGTACAATGTCATGCAAAATATAATCACTTGGAAGCCCAGAAACCCAGCTGCATTAATATATATATTATAATCCTTAAATAGAGTACAGAAGCTGTCTCAAAATGGTGTCTTTGAAACAAATGTGATTTTGATGCCTTTACATTGTTTTAGTAGATATAACTGATTCAAACCCAGTAGTCACAAATTATAGCATATAAAATACTATATGATTCAAAAATGCTAAACTGCTGGTGTTTTTCTAGACAAGGACATCTTGTTTTCTGATTGATAGAGAAGTTCAGGATTGTTAAATGTTTTTTGCACTATCATTTTTATTTTAAATATATGTCATTGAAATGTTATACTTGTAGTGTTCCATTGTCACAGCAATTACAACTGTTCAGTTTCCAAATAACAGTTGCACACTTGGGATCAGACCTGTACAGATCAAGAAAGCGACAGACTGTGTTTGCTGTGCCATAAGACACGGAGATCCTCTGGCACACACAGAAAACCTGAGCCCTGATCCATTATTGGAAAGCATTAGCATAAATACTCTGCCAGGTCATTGACATCCGCATTATCAAATCCCCCTGTGGGACTAGATATTCAGCACTTAGATCATGCTATTAGTCTATAGTTTCGCTATTAGTCTATAGTACGGTAATAAAACAATCAGCAAAATTGCACGCCTAAGAACTGCTGAGTTAACATAGAACTGGAATAAAATTAAAACCGCACACATCTGCTTCTAGTATGGTATAAATTGTAGAGTGGATGTTAATTCTAAGCATCGAGCTTTGACTCACATTCAGACTGATCCAAAGACTTAAGTGAGAGTAGAGCAGGCCCTGCTCAGCTCATAATGCTCTTTAAGTAGCTAAATTATGCACAGCAACTGTAAACCAACAGCAGTTGCCGGAAAGCAGCTTCCCTAATTCCATGCTCTAACCTTTGTTGACGGGATTACATCTCATCTTGGCAAAATTTTTGGATGTTCCTTGATGAGGGCAGTTCAGATCCATCTATTGAAATTTTCTGTGTTAAATATAGCTTTCCAAAGAGGAGACAGAGATACAGGCAGCTAGAAACTCCTTAAGTTATCTTTGATGCCAAAGAATTTGTCTGAGAAGTAATTTTAGTCAAAAACTCAGAGATAGAGTCTGAGAGAGAGGAGGACTGCGGAGGCAGTTTTGACATCTTTACGGTTCACCTTATAATTCTCAAATACTTGAATTTTAACACATGATTGGAAGACCATCTGCATCATTAGGCCATTGTAGAATTTGCTTTTTTTTCAGGTGTAGGGAGGTAATCATGAATCCTCCAGGCTGCAAGTGTATATACACTTTTATGATCCAGCTTCCACACCCAGACATTGGGGAGAGGTGTTGGGGCCATGGATTTCTGGTTCTTCTGGCCTAGTACAAATGAAGCCAGCCATAAACTGAGCAGCACATACATCTTAACTTTAAAACATATTTTACTACAACTATTTTATGGTGTTTGGTCTCATATGTCCTATTGCAGAATGTTCCTGGGAATTAACTGGAGTAGGCGTTTTAGTAAAATTAATCTTAACCTAAGAAGTGCCCTGATTTGACAACTTAACAACTGCAGGGCAGGAGATAAGCTTTACAACTGTCTTTATCCTACTAATTCAGGTCAGTGTTATTAATAAGGTACGTGAGATTTAGAGTAAGACCCTAGGAGGTAGATTTAAGGTTACCAGCTGGAAATTGATTTTTCTGGGGTTTTTTCTTGCTCAAGAAGCCAAATTGTGTATTACTTATGAATTTTTATTTTGAGAGATCTGTATATATAAGTGCAAGTATTTCTGTATCATTACATTAATTTATTAGCATGTGGCTTCCCATAGGATGGATGCAGCGTACAAGGTGAATGGTGCTGGTACAAGTACAGTTCATTCTTGGGAATTTATGAGAATATACAATACTATTATAAGCAGGATAAACATAACTTTAATAAATATTTATATTCCTTCTGTCTAAGTTTCTAAATGAGCATTCTCATAGATACAAAAATCGTGCATACACAAGTCTTTACTCAGTCTGGAAGATTTTTGGAACAGATACTGACTCAGTGATATTCCACATAACTTGACGCAATCAAGGCCTTTATATATTATTTTAATATATATAACAATTAAAAGTTAAATCAAATATTATTTCTAA
>NW_009704350.1:0-1473 GCF_000703405.1 Apaloderma vittatum
TTGTTGTCATCTGCTGTAAAAATCTGGTACCACGTGTTTTGTGTTAACGCTCAAGTGCGATATTGGTATTTTACATCATTGTTTAAGACGTCTGAAAGTCAGTGTAAAAGCACCAGGTGAGTGTGCGAGTGAGTGAGACACAGCCTGACTGCGAAGCGAGGGTGGAGTTCTGACCCGTGGTTCCGTTATCCTGTGAGGGGTGTGGCCGGAGACAAACAGAGTGATCGTAGAGTCTTAGAACTCTCATAAGGCAGAAGGAGAACTCTGTGACTCCTGCCTAGGAAGAACCCTTTCAAGTACTCCTGACAACTGAAACTGCAATCAGAACAAAAGGAGAGGGGTGGGTGCAAAGGGGAATAACCCTCTTCCGCTGGTATTTAAAAGATAAATTAGAAATTTGGAGATCTGTATATTGCACCTTGAAAGTGAACGCAAGGCAGTTTTAATTGTAAATTGTTTTATCTGTAATCGTACCACGTGGGGAGTATTCGAGTGGGATACTCATTGAGAAAGTTGTGGGCCGTGGTCATCTTGGAAGAATAAGGAGAGACAGGCTGAGGTTATCAGAATCGTTGGTGGAAAGTAAAGGAGGTACAGAATCAGGAAGGGGTTTGGCATGTAGCGTCGGTAAGAGATGTAAGAACGGTCAGAGGAATGTGGGGAAGAGGATGTTGATGTGTTGGTTCGACGGATGGGGAGAGACAGAGTGCGGGGAAATGAGCAGGGAGCAGCTGTGCATAGCAGAAGCAGGGAGAGACGGGGACAGAGAGCCAGAGAGCAAGAGAGCAGGGATGTGAATGGTTCTGATGGAGGAGGAAGCTTCAGTCCGGTGACAGGCAGGACCAGACAGAGGGAGGCTCTGGGAGACAACAGGGCCTGACGGGTGACCTGTCGGGGTACAGGTGCCTGGAAAGAGATGGTTGCGGTGTATAGGAATGGGTAGCAAAAATCATGGAAACCTTCATTTAACATCGTGATCCCGACTGGAGAACTTTGCAGGGGATGGGATCTTAAGTAATCTAATGTCTTATGAAGAGAGAAGAGCTGGTGTGGCTAAAGCTAAAGAGCAGGAGGAGAGGAGCTGTATGTGTGGGACACACACACACAGGCAGGGAAATGATAAGATCATTCTGTGGCTAACAATCCTAATCAGAACTTTAACAATTGTGTTTACAGAAAATTAATAACCGGATATCAAGGACTGATTTTGCATGGTATTCAGAATGTAATTCCAAAAATAAATAACTGATCCAAATTGTAACAACAAGAAAATACACTGATTTGAATCTGGAAAGTGTAGCGGGCACTGTCTCGCTAGTCTGCATTTTTGTGAAATGGTTTAAATTAAACATTAAATTAAACATTTAAATTAAACATTAAACATTAAACATTGAGAAGTTAGAGGGGAAAATGCCAACTTATTAAACGAAATACTGAAGCAGGCTTGGAAAATGTGTAACAACAGAGAGGAAG
>NW_009704351.1:0-337 GCF_000703405.1 Apaloderma vittatum
TCGAATCCTGCCAACTACGGGGTGCGCTCCCCTTTTGGGACACCTCTAAGCTCCCTCAGCTCTGGAAAGCCTCTCGGATCGCTTCTGAACTCTTGATCGGTGGCTGCTCCTGGGTGAGGGCATTCTGCAGTGGCTCACAGAAATACACAGAAGATCATGCTGGAGATTATGGAGTTCAAATCCAAATCAAAGCAGGGTCAAGCAGAGAAATTTTTCATGGTCTTTTTGGGTTGGATGTTGAACATCTCCACCGAGGGAGCAATTAACAACTTCTCTGGGCAACTGTTTCCCATGTGTAACCTCACAGTGAAACAAGGTTACTGTGCATGGCATCGCT
>NW_009704352.1:0-202 GCF_000703405.1 Apaloderma vittatum
AGGGTCAGCTGGACGCCCACCTCCCGTCCGCCGCGGGTGCCCGGGGCTCCTAGTGACACCAGCATCCATTTTTCTCTCCGGTGCTGGTCTGGTTTCCGCTCCGGAAAGCGTGTCCTGGGGCAGCACAGCCCAGATGAGGTGTCAGTATCCCCGTGTGCCACTGGCTGGGGGGAATGGGAGGGGCTGAACAGGCCTTGCTGCA
>NW_009704352.1:233-6052 GCF_000703405.1 Apaloderma vittatum
AGGGGCACGTTGGAACAGGGCTGGCGAGGTGAAAGGAGGTGTGGGCCCACAGAGCTCTCCTTCTTGTCACACACGTTGGGTGGGAATAATCGAGGAAAGGACATCCCTGGGCTCTTGATGTGGGGAAGGGTCCCTCTGGGCAGGTCCGTGCTGCCCAGGGCAGCCCAGATCTGAGGAGAGCAGTGCTGAGCTATTACAGCACTTTCAGAACCATGTGTTGACCCACATGAAGGGTGGGGCTAGTTCCTGAAGGGGTGGCTCCTGGTGGGGAGCCCATGAGAGCTGACTACAGGACTTGGTGACCCCAAGGTCACAACAGCTGAGGAAGGGCCAGCCAGGAGACTTCTTGACAGCCTTGTACAGCACAAGCAGGATGTGTTTGGCTGCCACTAAGTCTGGGTTTGTAAGAACACCCAAGGACAGCTTGGGACTAGTGACAGGTAAGGGAAACAGCATGTCTGATGGGGTCACACTAGCCACAGCTGGCTGGAGATCAAGGTACATGAACGAAAATACATCAACTCATTCTCTTAAAGGCATGAAACTTCAAAATACCTCACTCTGACTCTGTCTTGAAGTGATGATATTGTGCCCTCATCGCATTTTCAAACCTTCACTCTGCTCCAACAGGCTGGAAATATGCTTTATTCTAAAAGAAATTGGGCACACACAAGGACTGGGCACCCACAGACCACAAAGCACAGCAGTACTGTAATTGCCATGCCCATACAGCAGCAAGGCTTCCCCCTTGTGCTCAGGGAGGTGCCACAGGAAGGCAGCCCACAGGCAACCTGTGCTTCAAGTGCTCCAGTACAAGGCAGGAGCCTCTCTGCTGGGTGATGGGAAGAGTAGCTGTGGGTATTGTGAGGCTGTCAGGAAATCCATAAAGCCTACTGCAGTTGATTGCTATTAAATAGAGCCTCCAGGCTCTCCTTTACAGGGAGAGAGCCTGGGCTCTGCTGCAGTGACCTGCCACGGGTCTCCATTACTCCTCTCTCCCACCAGTGCAGCCATGGAAGACATTTAGTTGGCCATAATTTCAGTTGCAGAAAGCAGTTAGAGGTGTTTACTGAAGACCCTTGTGCTGTTGCTGCCACAAGTGAGGATACGGAAACTCTATAGCAGCACTGGGCAGCATATCAGAATTGTTAATAGAATGAAAATGGGTTTGCCCTGGAGGAGAATGATTTCTTTGGCAGCTGCCCTGAGAGTACTGAGAGCTATCAGTCTCTTGGTATGCCTGTTATTATTATCCCAGCTGCACACTTCCTGGATGGAGTTGCTGCTGGTGGCAGGGAGGAACAGTCTCACTGTGAGATGTTCATTGTCCTGCCCTTTCCCACTCACCCATGAATGCACAAACCCTCCAACGCTCACAGGAGCCACCAGTCCTCTTTGTCCACTAGCCGTGCAGCCAACTCTGCGGAGCGTCTGCTCAAGTCTCATTGACAAGCCCCAGACACAGCAAATTGCAAATCCCTGATGGATGGTGTTCTGTGGTAGTGCTAAGGAACTAACTGATAGACTGAGTTTAGTTCAGGTGGTACTTCACTTTGCTGCTCATCTCCCCATGGCCTGCTCCAATGCCCCCATTTACCTCCTGGTGCTCCTCACCCCAATTCTCAGCTGGGTGGCTGCAGACCCCACTGCCTCCCCTGTGCCTTGGATGTTGAGTAGCTTTTTGCAGGTGATTGTGGTCAAGAAAGGTCCCTCCCCCATGCAAAACTTCCCCCACCTCCTCTCTCAACAGTACAAGGATGACACCTTCCCCATCTGCACCCAGGCTTAGAGCTAACACATGGTTTCAGTTCTCCCAGCAGGAGAACTTAGGCTAAAGGCAAGGAGTAGTGTGACAGTGCTCATGTAACTGTCATCTCTTCAAGGAACTGGCTACTCTCAGCCTGCCCCGTTTTCTGCTCTTAAAAAGGGTGTGGGTGGAGAAAAGGCCCAGCTCCTGGTCCCTCACACTTGCCTTCCTCTTCCTGCAGGGCTTCATGTGAGAGGAAGGAAGCGACAACAGGGGATGAAATGCCAGCAACGCCAGATAAAACCTAGCTCTGTGCTGCCTTCATGCTGTCTAAATAGCGCTATCTCCAGGGATTTCTTGGCACTTCGCTGAAATTAGCACCTGTAAAAAGAGCAGCTGCCAAAGCCAAATTTAAATAAGACAGGCAGGCTTCTGGTAGGAAGAGGGTAGAGGAGGAGAGAGATCTTGGTTTCCTTAAATCACTTCCCTCCATGAAGGCTTCTGCCTGGAAATCAGCTCCCAGCTACTGTAGCCGTGCTCAATGCCCAGAGGTGCCTTAAGGTGCCCATGCCACTAGGGCTCCGGCAGTGCCACCTCCAGTAGCCAGAACACCGCTACTCACTGAAGCAAGCTGGAGAAGTGCAGGATGTGGATGGCCCTGGCCAGCCAGTCTTGGCCTACTCTTGAACTCAGTAACATGTCCTGAGCCCCATGCAGCATTAGGGAGCACTACAAGCAGGTGGCAGCAAACAGGGATTTTTTTTTTTCCCCCCACCTTTTAATTGGGACTAGTAGGCAGCACATGCTGTTCGCTGAAAATTAGTGGGAATTAACTCTCATGGCAACTAAAATGGGACATATGGGTTTTCAGGACAGGAGGCACAAGCAGGTAGGAAAGGGCTCTGTCAGAGGCTGCAGTAGCTGAAACTCAAGGTCCCTCCATTTGCAGGTGGTGATGAGGCAGTAAGAGAACTGGGGGAAGCAGCAGAAGGTATTAGGTTGTGGAGACGTCCTTGTATTTGTGAGTCAGCAAGTAGAGTAGGGTGGAGGCAGCGATGCTGGCACTCCGGGACTGGCAGCAAGGGTGTTTTTCTTGTGAGGATACCCATTGCATGCATGGCTGCCCAGTCTGTGGGGCTGTGGGGGGTCGAGCAGAGAGAAGACCAGAAACCTTCCTTGCAGAGGACACGCTCCAGTCTGCCGTGGGGAAAACAAATGCTTCTCTTACTTGTTAATTCAGCTCCTTATTAAAGTTTTTTTTTCTCTAACAGGTCTTTCTCTTTGCTTCTGCACTTCTCCCCTGGGTGAATGCCCATGTCTCTTCCTGCCCCTACCACAGGACCAAGTGAAAGGAGACATGTCTGGAGCAGGACAGGTGTAAGCAGTTGGAGTGCCCTTCAGCGGTGCTCTTCTCCCACCCAAGCCAGCCTCTTCCAGACATGAGTCTTCTGCCTGACCTTAGCCCAAACATGTTTGTTGGAGGCTCATGGTAGTAGAGAGGGCCTCACTGAGTGGGCCGCTGGGGCTCTGCACACTGCATGGTCCCTTGTAGCCAAACCATGCCATCCTAGGGTGGAAACTGTGATGAGAGGGAGGATTGCAGCTGGCCTGGAGCAATAATTAGTTATGGTTGTGTTACAGGTTCTGGGCACATCTCATTGATGAAGTGACTCAGATCTCAGAGGTGTCACAGGGTGAGAGATGGTGGGTAGCCAGGGTGGACTTAACATCCTTTTGCTCTCATGCAGGACACACCGGCCACCTGCCTGTTTTTACAAGGCTTGTTGCTCTGCTTTGGTGCAACAATTCCCTACTTCAGCTTCATTCCTGCCCTAGTCTCTCCCCTCATTCTCACCTCTGCCCTGACTGCTGCAAGATACTCTCTCTACATAGATGACATTCCCCAGCCCCCTGGTCCACCCTGGTTCACGAGGAGGTACAGCATGTTCCCAGAGCACAGGGCTCATCAGCCCAACATCCTTCTGTAGGGCCAGCACCATGAGCTCTGGGTGATGGCACAAGGAGTAGTAGAAGACATGGAGATGTGAAGTTCTCTGTTAATGCCAACACAGCATGATTTCCTTCCGTGCACACAAACACAGTTTTACATTGATTAAAATATCTCTGAATAAGTTTGCTTTGCATGCAGCCATCCAATCCTTTCTTGCCTTAGTGAGCTCCTGGTGTCTACACTGTCCTGTGGTACTGAACTATAAGCACTTTCATGACCAGGGAAGGTGCCCTGCTGGACCTTCTGTTTGTGAACAGAAAAGCTCTAGTGGAAGATGTGGCAGTTGGAGGCCATCTAGGGACCAGCGATCATGAAATTATCAAGTTCTCTATTCTTGGAAACACTAGGAAGAGTGACAGCAGAACTGCCACTTGGGACTTCTGAAGGACAGACTTTGGGAATTGGTTTTGAAGGGTATAGGAGTCCAGGAAGGCTGGACACTACTTAGGGAGGAAATTTTTCAGGCACAGGAGCAGGCCGTTCCTACATGCCTTAAGACAAGTCGGTGGCATAGAAGACTGACCTGGCTCAAGATCAGGGGAAAAAAGAGAGTTTATGGCCCTGGAGAAGAGGGCAGGCCACTCACAGTGAGTATAAGGATAATGTTAGGTTATGTAGGGAGATTATTAGGAGGGCCAAGGCCCAGTTGGAAATTAATCTGGCTTTGAAAGTAAAGGACTGTAAGAAAAGTTTTAATAAATATGTTAATAACAAAAGAAAGAACAGAGAGAGCCTCCATCCCCTGCTAGACCCAGAAGGAAATAGAGTAACAACAGACAAGGATAAGGCTGAGGTGCTTAATGCCTTCTTTGTGTCTTTAGTAACACCTGTACTGAGGGAAGTCAGCTGCTCAAGCCAAGAGAATGGGACTAGGAGCAAAATGTCCCCCCCACAATTCACGAGGAGACGGTCAGGGACCTACTACTACATGTCGACGTCTATAAATCTATGGGGCCAGATGGGATACACCTTAGAGTACTAGGTGCACTGGCGGGGGTTCTCGCCAGACCACTCTCCATCATTTATCAACAGTCCTGGCACTGGAAAGGTCTCAGCTGATTGAAAGTCAGCAAATATAACACTCATCTCTAAGAAGGGAAGGAAGGATGACCCGGGAAATTACAGGCCTATCAGTTCAACTTCAGTGCCAGGGAAGCTGATGGAGCAGATCATCCTGAGTTCCATTACGCAGCACATGCAGGACAACCAGGTGATCAGACCCAGTCAGCATGGGTTTATGGAGGGCATGTCCAGTTTTGTTAAATCTGATCTCCTGATCTCCTGATCTCCTGATCTCCTTCTACGACTGGATGACCCACTTACTTGATGAAGGAAAGGCTGTGGATGCTATCTACCTTGACTTTAGTAAGGCATTGGACACTGTGGCCCACAGCATTCTCCTAGAGAAAATGACTGCTCTTGGCTTGGATGGGCATGTGCTTTGCTGAGTAGAAAACTCGTTAGATGGCTGAGTCCAAAGAGTTAAATCCAGTTGGCGGCCAGTCACGAGTGGTGTCCCCCAGGACTTAGTACTGTGGCCGCTCCTGTTTCACATTTTTATTAATGACCAGGGGATTGAGCGTACCTTCACTAAGTTTGCAGATGTCACCCAGCTGGATAGAAGCGTTGATCTGCTTGAGGGCAGAGAGGCTCTCCAGAGGGATCTGGACAGGCTGGATCACTGGGCCAAGGCCAACTCAATGAAATTCAATAAGGCCAAAAGCTGGGTCCTGCACTTCAGCCACAACAACCCCCAGCAGCACTGCAGGCTTGGGCAGGACTAGCTGGAGAGCTGCCAGGCAGAGAGGGATTTGGGAGTGTTAATAAATGGCCGGCTGAACATGAGCCAGCAGTGTGCCCAGGTGGCCAAGAAGGCAAACGGCATCCTGGCCCGGATCAGGAATGGTGTAGTGAGCAGGAGCAGGGAGGTGATCATGGCCCTGGACTCGTCTTTGGTGAGGCCTCACCTCGAGTGCAGTGTCCAGTTTTGGGCCCCTCACTACAAGAGGGACATTGAGGTGCTGGAGAGGTTACAGAGGCAGCCGCCAAGCTGGGGGAGGG
>NW_009704352.1:6221-8180 GCF_000703405.1 Apaloderma vittatum
ATGCCCAGGGAGGTGGCTGAGTCACCATCCCTGGAGGTGTTTAAGAGACGGGTGGATGTTGTGTTGGGGGGAATCATTTAGTGGGTTGATAGGGCTGGGACAAAGGCTGGACTCGATGATCTTCAAGGTCTCTTCCAGCTGATACCACTGAGCGTGGTGCTGACAACAATGATAACACCAAGGTCGCAGGTTCGATTCCCGCTCGGTCCCGCTCGGTCCCCATGTGTTGCCTGGTCTAGTCGAGAGGTGGTGTCCCTGCTCATGACAGGGAGGTTGGATTAAATGATCTCTGAGGTCCCTTCCAATCTAGGCCATTCTATGATTCTATGATTCTAAGATTCTATGTGCAGCTGTTGGCTTCATCTTGCTGCATTTCTGGGTCTTTGGGTCAGTGCCACAGTGACCTGGGACCAATAGCCGGCTGTTTGTTAGTGAGACCCCCTGGCAGGGTGAGGCTTGCCTGGGAAGCTGTTTTCGAGGGCTCAGCAGCAGTGCTGTGCTTGGCCACTCGAGGCCAGCATGGTGGGGACAGGCTCTCTAGACTTGCTTGTCCAGGAGCATTATGACTGCCCTAAGCTTATAGCTGGAGAAATTTCAGTTAAGTATCTGAGCCACACACTGCCCTGTGGCATTAAGCATGGAGCACACACGATCATAGCATCCATTCCGTGATTGAGGCAACCTGAGAGGTAACCTGAACAGCGCAGAGGCAATGAAGCACAGGTAGGGCTAGAGAGGACAGGCTCTGCACCACACGGTGGGGATCACAGGGCTTGGGGACAATGCAGATCCTGATTACAGGCTGTCTTCTGACCCCTCCCCTTTGCTCAGAAGCAACTGTTACACTTGACCACTTGGGAGCAAGCACTGCAGGAGCACCTCTGCAGTGGTGAAGTGCAGAAGTAATTTTGTATTGTAGTCTAAAGAGATAAAGAAACAAGGAGTGGGCAGGCGCATTTGTCTGACCTGCTCTCACGTACTTACTCCTCCCACAGACCTGCCATTGAGCAGGGCCATATTGCACTGGCTGCATGAGGTCAGTAGGAATCTGCAGATCTTGCAGACTTGGGGTGTTGAACCACTACCTCTTGCGGATCAACTCGCAGCTCCCTCCTGCTTCTGGCTTGTTCCTTTACCTGCATCCTGAAGGAGCCCTATTGTGCACCTTTCATTGCTCTTCTGCATATTTATGCACCATTTCTTCAAATAATTCTTCACCCATCTTAAGTGTTTATTCCAACCTTTAAGCATTAGGAAACTGTGCTCAGGTTCTAACTGGTGAAACACGCTTTTTTGTAATGTTTTTTCTTTCTACCCTCCAATTTGTCTGGGTCACGCTCTTCTGAAATTCTTCCAGTCTGACACTTCTGTGCAAGAGCAAGAGGGGAGGGACTGCCTGAGCTGCACTAGGAGCAGCACCCTTACCCTGCTGCACCAGCAAGAATTTCTGCTCTGCTTTTATCATACCCTGATGGCAATAGATAGAAGGCTCAGCAAAGGCCCTTGTGGTTTCTGACACGCCCAATGCATCCATGGCTCACTGGGAGATGGCAGCATCACCATGGTGCTGTGCTGGAGTGCGTGGCAACATTTCCAGCAAAGAAGGGCCAGAGCTGATGTGGTAATACAACAGAGATGCTGCTGCTGAGCTAGTGGTCGTGGTTCAGGTCTGGTAAAATGATAACACACTCCAGTGTGGACCACAGCTCTTGTGAAGTGAACCCGTCTTGCTATCAACCACAAAGCTGACAGAACTGCCCACCGCCGTGCTGGGGCTACAGGAACGGAGCTGCACAAGAGCTGCCTGGTGCGTCTGGGGGCGGAGACGGGACGAGGGCCGTCACAGGTGATGCCTGAGGCTGTCGAGTGGAGGGTTTCTGCTCCCGGAACCCGCTCGCCGGCACGTTTTGGCCCCACTTCCCGCGAACTGCCCCGCGCGCTGGGGACACGCGCGGCCGC
>NW_009704353.1:0-5562 GCF_000703405.1 Apaloderma vittatum
AAACTCATGTGATTGGCCTTGGCCCAGCGATGCAGCCCGTCTAGATCCCTCTGCAGAGCCTCCCTACCCTCTAGCATATCAACACCTCCACCCAGCTTGGTGTTGTCTATAAACTTACTACAGGTGTACTCTATCCTCCTCTCCAGATCATTGATAAAAGTTTTAAACAGGAGCGGCCCCAGTACTGAGCCCTGGGGGACACCACTTGTGACCGGCCACCAACTGGATTTAACTCTGTTGACCACAACTCTTTGGACTCGGCCACCTGACCATTATTTTACCCAGCAAAGCATATGCCCGTCCAAACCAAGAGCAGTCAAAGAAATGCAGTCCTGAAGCCTCGGCCCTGCACCCAAACTGTGCTGACAGATTTTCTGCTTGGCAGGTCAGTGCTGTTGAGGGGAAAATTGGGCTCTTGGGACAAGTGCAACTAATCTTTCTGTAGGAGCCGACAGATTTTAAAGTCTGAGGACTGAACTACATATCACTGAGGCTCAGTTCATGGCTCTTGCCTTGCCTTTAATGTGATGGTGTGGGAAAGTATTTTATTTTCCGTGCAGCTTTGATGTTACACAGCTGCTTCACTGTGCACAGTAGCTCACTGAAGCACTGAAAAGCAACTCATCAAAGACTTGCAGCCCCTGCAGCTGCACTACAAGGCAGCAGAGCAGGTACAGCCAGGCTGCAGTTAGCACTGCGCCTTGCTCCGTGATAGCGATCCCTGGTGCAGCGTGGTTTGACCTGATGGACTTTGCCCTCCACCTTAGAGGTGCCCCAGGTCTGTCTCCAGCAGGCGAGTTCAGGGGACTGAGCATTTAGTACAAACCATAGCAGCTGGGTTCATGTTTCAAAATTGTTTGGGCTGAATTCCAGTAAGCTTGGGGGGAAGGCTTTGGTCTTTTGAATCATGGAATGGCGTCAAGTTATGCCAGGGGAGGTTTAGACTGGATATTAGGAAAAACTTCTTCACAGAAGGGATTGTTACACACTGGAACAGGCTGCCCAGGGAAGTGGTGGTTTCACCATCCCTGGAGATGTTCCAAAGATGTGTACGTGTGGCGCTTAGGAATATGATTTAGTGGTGGGCTTGGCAGTGTTAGGTTAATGGTTGGACTCGATCTTAAAGGTCTTTTCCAGCTGAAACAATTCTATGAATCTCCATCTATCCACCAGGGAAGTGAGAAGTGTATCATCTGCATACACTGGGTTACCAAACTGGCTTGCTGGCCCTGCTTGTGACATGCCTGTGTAAGAACAAGGGTCTTTCTTCTTTTTTGTTTTGGCATTGGATTTCAGGTTTTTTCCCTTGTTATATAATAACTGTTCTATATGGCAAGGCAAATTAAACACAGACTTGGACAAGACAGCAGGTACTAGCAGCTGGTTTCTCTGTGTCTCCAGCTGAGGTGCAGCTTCATGTGACTGCCTGACTCTTTAGGCAGCCAGGGCAAACAGATGGTGAGGTGCCGCACTTGGCAGAGAGCTAAAGCCTGCAATTAGCCAATATGCAGTTAACTAGATCAGCAACATGGGAACCAAGGAGCCTTAGATTTAGGACCGCATCATTCTGAATGAATTAGGCTGCAAAGCACAGTGCTTGTACTGTGCCCTGGGTCTCCAGAGCGGGTTAGAGGGGCTCTGGGCATTCCTAAACTGGGCTGGTTTTCGACTGTCTCATGGAGGCCTCTGTTCCAGTCTGTGGGGCCTCTTCGGGGAGGGGTACCAAGACGTGCTGGAGTACCTGGGACACCTTGTGCTCTAGGGCACACTTGCAGCTCGGAGCTTATCTTCCTGCATCCCTTTGTATTGCAAATGTCCAAGAAGCATCCTGAAGTCATTTTTCCAACCTTTACAGAAGTTAAAATATTCTCTATGACTTCCCAGCCACACAGCAATCTCTACTCCCCTGCTATATTGAGGAAGCACTGGAATTAGGCCTTTTTTCTCATCAAGGTCTGATCTGGAAATATGTCTGATGTAGGTGGTAGGAAGATTTTCACCTTCTAGAACTAGTATTACTCAGAAGGGAGATAATTTTGTAATTTCTGGAAGATAAAGTATGAGATGTTCTGGTCTAAAACTTATTTTTTTCACAGAAATAGTTGAAACAAGCAAATTTTCACAGATCGCATCAATATTGTGGAGTCCTTGCATTCTCCATCAAAAAAATTTGGCAAGCTGTAGTCAAGATACTCTATTCATCAGACTGAAAGTCCCTGGTCCACACATGTAGAGCTCTGATAATGCTTAGCTGGCATCTCTTAATGTAGTATGTCTGTAAATGAGAAGAGTGCTCTTGTTTTACACTTCTTTTCAAAATCCTCAGCATTTTCTCCTCGAGCTGACCCAATCCCAGCTGTTATCCTGCCACAGACAGCTGTCGCTAGATCAAGAGAAGCTGTGTTTTGCTGGTTTTGCTGCAGTTTATCTACTCGGAGGTCCCGAGCAAGGTTTGGAGTGCTTTTGCATACCTTGGTTTCCGAGTGTATTTTGACACTGCTTGAGTCGCCTCAGGAGGAGGTGTTCAGTGCCTCTTGTGGCAATGCAGACTCTCTGGGCTCATCACAGGGAAGCTGTAATACAATTATGAGTCCAAAGTATTACTGTTGTAATTTCCCTGACCTTAGTTTTTCCAAGTCTTGTGTGCTTTTGCTTTAAAGTGTCGAGTTGTCATTTCCTGTCCCTTTATGTTTCATGAGTTCTGTTCAGAAAACACTTCTCCTTTAAGGAAACCGAGGCATGTGTTTTCTGAGATTTTTATTCCAGGCATTGGCTTCAGTACACAGCAGTGTGGAAGTCTTCCACTGCAATAGAGATTTCTGAAAATGGAGATGCTGAAGCTGCAGGGTTTTCTACCTTACACGTCTTTGCATGTTAACAGCTCCTCTTTGCCTTCCATGGCACTGAAATGCATGCCTTGCATACTTGTCACTCTTTGGATAATTTCATTTATTCTTCGTGACAGCACTTAGTGGAGGAAGGATTATAGAAGGTGGTGTCCCTCTCAAAACCCTCCAGCTCCTGCTGATCAGGGGACAGTTCTAATGAATAAGGAAAATCCCAGGAGGGCTTGATGCTACCGAATGCTAGGCAAAACAGAGGCAGATGGAGAGAGGTAGATACAACAGTATATACTCTTCCTGTTGTCTCTCCAGCTTTTCTCTATATTTTTCTATCACTGTGAATTCAGGATTGATAAAAATGAGAGTTTTAAAAAGGTTCTTATAAGCTCAGTGACTCCAGACCTGTCTGCTGGGTTCTAATTAACATTCACTCTGTGCACTTGGGCCATTTCCCTCGGGCTCAGATGCCATGCAGTATCAATTGCCCTTGCCCAGTGCACAAACGAGGTTGCCATGGGGAAAGCCCAAGGGCTACCAAACCAGAAGAGGTTCCTGTGAACAAAAAAGAAGCTGCTGGCATGCCAGGAGGCTGTGCTGCTCAGCGAGCTTGCCACATGAAATAAAACACGCTGAGAGGAACAGCTGAGCTGGTTTCTGGATACAAGCATGTAAGGTGACATGATTTCCATCCCTGCTGCGCAGAGGGGAAAAAGCCCTGCATCCCTGCCTGCCTGTGGTGCCCCAAGGGTTCAAAGCAGAGTGTGGAGGTGTGGCCAAATAAGGCCAAGGTGTGCCTGTTGAAATAGAGAGGCCACGCTTCATGTCTCAGAAAGGAGATTTCAAAGCCATTTGTTTTGTTAACTTACGAGGAATGATTGGACGGTTCTTCGTCACGGCAGGGGACTGGTGGAGGAGCTTGGGCTGCTACGGATAAATGAGAGAGATAATTGAGTGTTATGGATAACGACCTCATAGCAAGGTGTATGCTGTAGCTGTCTCAAGGAACAGCGTGATAGCCATGGCCGGCTTCATTTCCAGGATGCATGTGAGCACACGGACACTGCCGCTTCCCCGTGTCATGTAACGTACCATTGCAGGGCATGCAGGTGACAGAAGAGCACGGTCACGCAGGCAATACTTGCAGGAGTTGAAGTGGGTCTGACCCAAGTTATGCTCAGGAGGGAGGGTACTCCCTTGCTCAATTATGGCTGTAATTTGCTTTTTCCTTTTAAAAAGTACAAAATAAAAGTGTGGCTTACTGTTTTCAAGGCTAAGCACATAGGCTTTCCAGTTTCTCTTCGGTTGAATCGGTCCCATCAGCTTCAGTATTACTGAGCCAAAAGAAAAGAGCGTGTAAGTAAGAGCTCGGGGAGGGAAACTGAGCATTAGGTCTCCTGGGTGGTCTTAGTCTGAGAAGCTGACCATCTCTGCTCTACTTCTGTCACTTTTGGTGATTTAATGAGAGTCACACTTTTCAATGCTGCTGATGCTGTTTCCCTGTAGAAGTGCTCATTCTGAGACACGTAGGAGCTTAACTTTTTCATGAGAGCTGAGCTGGCAGCTTATTTCTGGCCCCTTAATTAAAGGGAACAAAAACACTGTATCAGAGAAGGCTCGAAAGATCTCCTGCCACCACTATTTTCTGGTACCATCCCTAGCTGACAGCTGTGCCAGCTCTGTTAGAAGCTGCACACACATGTAGGAAGAGACAATTCCCTGCCTTAAAGTGTTAATTGCCTTAAAGGAAAATATGGAGAACAGAGAACAAGCAGCATTTCTGTAATGCTTGCTTTGATTAAGTCATGCCTGAAGTCTGCAACATGGCAGAGGTAGAATCCTCCTCGTGTCCCCTAAGTTCTAAAGCAGTGCTGGAGCCTGAGAGCAGTCCTCTACCTCTTGTTTGTAGCCAAAGGGAGAAGCTTTTTGGGAGAATTCTCCAGTTTCATGCAGAAGGTGTCACATTTTGGAGACCTATTTGCTGCAGTCAGCTATTTTCTGCCATCCTGCAATATATAGGGTTATTATTTTCTCAGACATCTGATTACTCAGCCTTGGAGAAGCTGAGAGAACTGCGTAGTTTAAGGTGATTCACTGTGAGGCTGTATCCCTTCACTCCTACACTGCCAGTACCGATGGGTGGGGGGCAGTGACAAGAGGATGCTTCCCTTTGGCTTTGCTGCTGCTTTTATCTAGTGAGGTGACAGTCACCTCCCCAAATGACAACAGGTTGCATATGCTGCCTTTGCATGTTGGAGGAGGATTGCTAACTCCTGCAGATGATTTTCTATGGCTCCTTTCCCCTTTATCACACAGCGGTCATGAGCAGGCAGGGAGGGACTGGGAGCATGTTGCAGGTCAGAGTGTGTCCCTGCCTAAAGATCTGGGTGCTGCTAAGGTCTCTCGGGTGATTGTGACTTCAGCACCCTAGGAGCCGCCTGCCAGCCCTGCAGGCAAAAGATACTCCTTGCATCTCACGCTCGAGATTTCTTCAGAGATGTGGTTGCTATGCAGCCTTGTTTATTCCTGGTACGGGACACTGTTTGCTTGCTGAGCTTGTACACCTGGACGGGTGAGCCTGCTGTCCTCTGGGAGAAGGGGTCCAGCTTGACAAATGGCCATCCCTGCTTCCAGTTTTGGAAACACAGTGTCTGGAGCAGAAGAAATCCTTGTTCCCTGTGGGAGGCAACGTGCAGCAGGGCTATACAGTTCCTGGGGGGAT
>NW_009704354.1:0-361 GCF_000703405.1 Apaloderma vittatum
GCAGGAATTCGCACAGGAGGCATTTTTATTTTTTTATTATTATTTCCTAATGCTAATATAACTTTTCACCCCAGATTGGTCCTGACCATTGGGAGATGCAAAGTCAATCCCTTCACAATGCCTATTCCTATGGGGTGTTCGTGAACACGGACAATCACAGCTGAACACAGTAATTTCAGGAGGCTTCCTCTTCTCATTCCTCTTTGTGTTTGCACAGCTTCAGTTTGTTCCCCTCCCCAACCTGTAACAATTACAGTTTGCCCTTCAAGTTTTATTGAGGGTTTCTCTATATTAAGGAGGCCTCTCGCTCTGGTGTCAATTAAGTTTGAGAGGACAGATCTTTGCAAAACAGCTGAATCTT
>NW_009704354.1:378-1552 GCF_000703405.1 Apaloderma vittatum
CCAACCCACCAGAGCTCGGCCGTCATTTCACTCTCATTTCTTACACTGAACAACTTCCGTGGCTTCCCCCCACAGATACAAGTCAGAGTACAGCTCCCAGTCCTCCTTCTCCCCAGAATAGCTGATCCACTCACAGGGGACCCTTCGCCAGCGGATGTGAAGTCCCATCGAGGCTCCAGAGGAGGTGCCGTAGGCCAAGTTGTTTCTGACCAATTTGCTTTACAACTCTGCACTTCCTTGCTAGGCTTTTTCAACCCCCCTCTGCTTGTAAATCCTCCATAACTTATGGGTCAGAACACCATCATTCTTGTCACAAGACATATCACCTCTTAGAAAAGCTGTAAGCACTTCCTTTTGAGAAGTCCTACCTGTGCTGCTTGTAGCATTGTTTCAGGTATTGCTGTTTCCTGCACTTCCTCAGAGGCCCCATTCTCCAAGGTCTCCTAGCTGGGTGGGTGTTTATAGTTACCTCGTCAAAGGGATTCCCTGTCTCATTAATCAAGAGAGCCATCAGCACATTTTCAGATGCTCGTGGAGCAGTCTCAGTCTATTTCTCACAGCAACACACAAAGCATTCCCCATCACAGCATCGGCATTCACTGTACAACCCACCAGTTCCATCCCTTCTTCCACCAGCTGGTGTGCACAGTCTCACAGAGTATACTGCTGACATTGGTTCCACAAAAATATTAGAAAAAACTTTTTCACTGTTAGCGTGACAGAGCACTGGAACAGGCTGCCCAGGTAGGTTGTGGAGTCTCCTTTTTAGAAGACATTCAGAACCCACCTGGACACATTCCTGTGCTGTAGGTGATCCTGCTCTGGCAGGGGGGCTGAACTAGAGGATCTTTTGAGGTCCCTTCCAACCCCTAATACTCCGTGACATTCAGATCCTGGCCAGTCACTTACTGTAGATTATTTAGTATCACATCCCTGAGGATATACTAACAGATTAGTATATTTTAAGCATTAATTTGAAACGCATCCTGCACAAAGGAATCTCAACTCAAAATCAAAAAATTTTCAGACTCACCTGCATCCAGAGCAACCTCTGACGCTCCCTGATCAGGCAAATGCTTCATCCAGGAAAGCAAAGGCTCCTCTGGGCTTGGTTTGAACCACTCGGTTCTATCATTTACCTCAGGCCGAGTATAATCCTTTTTCAGATCCTTTC
>NW_009704355.1:0-15112 GCF_000703405.1 Apaloderma vittatum
AGGAGCTAAAAGCACGACACATACTCTTAAGCCATCATGTTTTGTGTTTTTCATTATGGATGCTACCAATACTAGTTTTCTTATTTTGAAGATAATTCATGCCACAATATTTACATTTTCTTAAAACCCTACTTTCTATCTGGTGAAGCTTTAACTCTACTAAAAATTCAGAAGAGAAACGGTCTAGTTCTTTTGACTTTTCAGAAAAGTTTGAAATTATGAAGTTACTATTGCTTCCTGAACCTCACTATGTTACCAACTACATTTTTTGAGAACAACTTTTAAGAACTTCTTGGACTATAAAACAGCATGGAAACAGAGAAGGGACTGAAATAAAATTTGATGGATTCAGAGGCATTTGCATTATAAAATTGGAGTGTAAGAAGTGCTCAATGACAGCAAATGGTAATTGAAAAGACAGATCTCAGAGAAGACACATAGGAAAACATCATGGATATGGCAAGCACTTCAATTTTAGGATGAATCTGGAATTGTCGACTTGTGAGTATGATAATACCCTAAAATCAACAGGAATGAAGTTGAGCATATGGTGCCTGTATTCAAGCCTCCAACTGTAAAGTTTTAAGGTTTATTAATCTTCACATGGGACATTTCAATTGCAGTAGAGAAGAATAAAATTGGCCCAAAATACGCCTTTGTTAACACAGTCAATCATGCAATTAATCTTTTTCGAATTAAAACTTAGAATTGGTTTAACATTTTTCCTTACTTTTATTCCTAAGAAACATGTATTTAGTTGCTTCTTAATGTTCTAACTTCATTTTTTGCAAGTCATTATTAATACAGAAATTAAAATAATTGTATTTCTACTTGAAAAATAGAAAAATATTAAGTAATTCCTTATTTTTTATTATTAAAGTCAACTGTTTTATTGTTCATATCATTATATATAAGTGCTGCTTGCTCAAGCGCTAGTAAAATGTCACTGGACATTCATTCCACTGTTTACAAGTCTGATTTTTAGCATTAAAAGAGTAGAATTGAAATTAGAATTGAATAAAGACATCATTGACTTCCCACTTGTCCATTTCCACTTAAAGAGTAGCTTTAAAATCCTTAATTATTCATTCCAAACTAGGAGAGATGACCTTTTTTTTTTTTCTTTTTTTTTTTTTTCTTCTCAGTTTGGTACCAAACTTTTTGACAGATCACTGAATGAATGTCAGAAACCTGCCTTCTTTAGGGGGCTGCTCTTAGGTTAGAACAGGAGGCAACCACTATGGGAACCCCTGAGATCTCATCAGCTGAGGAGGAAATGAGGTTTTGCGTACTCTTGCAGTTCCAGGCAGAAGTCTGAAGGAAAGCCTACACATGCTTCATCCTCAAGCTGTTCTTTTTTTAGCTAGAAGGGGCTTATCTTATTACCCTTCTTAGCTGTGATCTCCACAGACAACTGGAGAACATCACTCCATTAGGGTACCAGCAGCACAGAGGAAAACGTCAATTCACACATTCTCCTGTGCCTCTCAAATGCCTAACAGGACTCTGTTGTTACAGTTTGGCTTTGCACATCCTGCTAATGTAAAATCATACCACCTCTTCTCTATTAATTCACGTAAAACTTATATAGTGTAATAATTAACCTTACACCTACATTTTTTAAAAAAACATACTGCTTTGTTGAATTGCAGTTAAAGTCACTTGGTTTTCTGCCTGGCAGGATGCACACACTAATTTTTCACTGATATCTGATGAATAATTCAAGCTTTCCATATTTGTGCATAAACAGTTTCTTCTATTCTGTTTCAGGTATTATACCATAACCATTACAAGCAGTTTCCACACAATATCAGACTGTCTGCATTACGTGTTTTTTCCAGCAATATTAAACTGTGGCACCTGCAAAGCAATTCTGAGTGTAAGAGGAGTGAGAGTGGCAGAGTACGTTCTTAAAATGACAACTTCACCACTATCCCAACAGAATATACAAGGGTAGAAATTACCTTTAGCACACTACAAATGCAAGCATGTATGGGGATGCTTGAAAACAAGAGCCCTCTGACAGAAACAGAACACTATCACATAATTGAAATAAAATTTCAACACTTGTCAGAGGTTATTTATATCGTGTTGGTGCAGGTTTACAAGTTCTCCATTCATATGTAAAAACTCACTACCACTACTACAGTCTCAAAACTAAGAGATGCAGTCGTCTGCATCAATGTAGCTACAACAGCTTCTGAGTCACGGAGGAAAATCCGGCCCATGCTGATACATTATGCAGAGCACCTATAAAAATGACTGTGCTGATTGCATTAAGTAAGAACTATGACCACGGAACTGGAAGTGTTCTTATTGTCTCCACAATACTAAATTTATCATCCTTTGTATAACAAATAAAGGGATTTGGAAAAAAAAAACACATTAAAAATAGGCATTAGAATCTTGCAGTGCTGAACTGCTCACTCATTATTTTTATTCAGGTCACTCAGTATACAAGCCAGCATCAACCAAACAATTTGAACCATGAACTGCAATGTTTCAAGGTCATTCCTTTCCAGATATAAACAGGATTTTAGCAGGAATTAAATTAATTGGAAGAGAATGAAGGGGGTTTTTTTTGCTCTGTTCCTATAATCTGTTTATTTTGCTGGCAAGCACAGCAGAGCTACTTGAAATTCTCAAAACAAAGGAGTAATACAAAATATCACTGTGTAAAAACTTAACTTACACAAGTAATTTTTCTCCTCGCATCCAGCTTAATACTCTGCAAAGAACAAATATGAGACATTTGTTCCTATCTATCCTGCAATTAAAGTACCCAAGGATTTGTATCACAGCCAGTTCTCTCTTCTAGCATTCTCTGCTCCACCCACAGCCATATATTTGCACCCCTTACATTCATTTAGGGATCAGCCACATGTAAAAAATACATTAAATCAGTGATGCTGCACCAGAAAAAGCCTAATGCACTTTTAAAACTGATGAAGAAAAAACACAAATTCATACCCTTTGTAGCATGCATGTCCAGCCCATGGCAGCTTAGTTCCACATTACCAATTAGCCAGAAGGTAGAGGACAAGAAATACATATGGACTTGATTTTATTAAATATAAATATAAACATGTAATATTTGCTTCCCTATTGATGAACAGAAGGCAAGAATATTCTCCACACATGGCTAAATGCTGTTAGCAATGCACTATCTGACCCTTCACTAACACATGGGAAGAACCTATCTTTCACCACCTGTTGATTTGCAGAATTGATTAAGCGAAAAATATCCAGCATCTTCCATATGTTAAAACAAAATCAGTCAGTCAAAGTCTGCCTCCCATGGCTCTGTTCCAGACTGCAGATCCTGCTAAAACTGCTGAAGTAGCTCTTTAAGGGAAGGGTTAAATTTCTTTGTTTCAAAAAGGAAGTATCACAGAATCACAGAATCATCCAGGTTGGAAAAGACCCTTGGGATCATCGTGTCCAACCATTAACCCTACTTAAAAGTTCACCCCTAGACCATATCACACAACACCACATCCAAGCGATGCTTAAACACATCCAGGGATGGCGACTCAACCACCTCCCTGGGCAGCCTGTTCCAATATCCCACAACTCTTTCTGTGAAGAACTTCTTCCTAGTGTCTAGTCTAAACCTACCTACTTTGTACTGTTGTTCTGTACAGTTTTATTGGGTTGAAGTCATGGAAGATTTCTAACATTAGCATCTATTTGTAGCAAAGGATCAGAACTAGAACTACCAAACATGTAAGTTGTGCAAGGAGAAAGAAAATCAGAGGTTTTAAACAAAATTTTTAAAGGGTTCTCCTAGTGGTCTCATATAAATTCTTTTTTGTATCAGCATTTTTGACCAAAAAAAAGTATAAAAATTAGCGTGATCTACCAGCAATACTAAAACTGTATCCATAACGACTAAAAATTCAGGAAAAGCAAAGCACACAAATGCAGACTAGATGATTTAATAGGAGAGACAGGGAAATTCTGAGCCAAATTGTCTTCTCATATCCTTTGTCAGGATGCATAATTAGGAGTCACACACTCTTACAGATACATGAACTCATTCTTGCATTGTATAAATGCAAATGCTCATTTACAAAGAGTCAAACTTTTTGTTTATGTGAAGTGATATATATATATCACAGAATCACAGAATGTTAGGGGCTGGAAGGGACCTCAAAAGATCATCTAGTAGAGCCCCCCTGCCAGAGATAAAACAGGTCTATAAAAGTCTCCTCAAAATCAAAAGCCTATTTGAGACAATATCAAAACAAAGTAACACAAAAAAAAGCAGCTAAGAGAAAAAAAAAAAAAAAGGACGGGAACTTTAAGTGCCACATGCTAAGGAATGATCAATACAACATGACAGCAGTCTTGCCTTAGCAACGATGACCTTCCAGTCAAATGAAGAAGACTTTCTTGGGTTCCTCATAAGTGCTCTTGCACAGCTCAGTGGATGTGCGGAATAAAGTTCCATTTCTCACCCAACACCAAGAAGTGGATAATTAGTTTGGTTTCTTTGAAGAAGATATTTTCATTTTATCTTTCTTTACCTGCTAGAGAGGCATGCTTAACAATGCACCAACAACAGATGAGAAAATGTAATGAGACTGTCATTCAAGTTAATTGGTTACATGTATCTTAAGCATAAACAAATTTTCAGGCTTCAGATGTGCTGCAGCTCAGAGATGGTCATAATCATTTATTCATCACAATTCAATTTTTATTAAATGTAATAGGAATCTTCCTAACTAAGGACACATGACAAAACACTAGCGGTTTAAAATTGCAACAGTCCATAACTTCAAACAAACTTGAGTAACTTAATCCTGGCATGGAAACTGAATGCTTGATGCACTGAAATTTGTGTGGTGCCACTGTGTAAGCACTGTGGTATAAAATGTCAGGTACAAGCATCTGGAAAACTACAGACTGCTTGTATCAGCTTCACATCATCTCAGTCTGCATTTCTGTAGATTTGAAGAATTTATATTAATTTACCCATCAAAAAGCCACTATCTTCACTTTTTTCCAGACTGTTCTTTAAAACCCTTCTAATAACCATGTACTTACATGAAGTGACTGAGCTTATATGCATTAAAGCACACTGGTGACTGCTTTTGCCCTCTCACAGGTGTAAGTCTGGCTTATCATGGCAAATGTGAATTAATTTACCTTAAAATATTTAGAGATCTTTTGAAAAAAGAGAAACTGTGCTTGTCATATTAAGTTTGTTAAAGGCAGCTCCTCCTATTATATAAAGATCTACTGGGTTACATAGAGGTGTGCCTTTAGAAAACTAAAACCAGAAAACTGACCTACAACATGATTGTGTACTGCAAGGAAGCATAACAAAGGAACTTAAAAAAAATATTGGTTTTTTTTCATTTTTACTCTTCCTCCTCTTGGATTCACTCAGGCAGCAAAAAAGACAGGTACTTTTGTCACAGTGTGGTATAATTAAAATAACCACGAAGGAGATTTAGAATGCAGAAAGCAATTAGCTGTTATTATAAGAATTCTGAAGAGATGACAGGAATCCTTTGCACATTTCATGGAGATGGAACATTTCCCTCCCTATCAATGACAACTTTCAGATTTCTTCAAGATTTCACTTATTTCAGCTGAAGAAAGCCCCAGGGGTTTCAAGCAGTGCTCTTTTATGTTCCCCAAAGGAGATCACACAGGATGACGTGAGGTTCTTCCTTTGAGGAATTCATTTCTACCGCCCATTGCCACATCATCTTACAAAACCTCTGCCTTCAGGTATATCAGAGAAACAAATTTGGTTAGAAATGACTGAGGGCATAAAAAGGGGTTGGAAAGATCAATAACAAGTTTGCATTCTTCCTGTGCTAAACTTCAGGACCTGTCTCTTACATAGGATCCTGAAGACTGAGGAAAACAGAAGGTAGAAGAATTTGGGGAAAATACATATGGAGAATTAAGAGTATCTTCTCTGGGTACTTCTAAGTACAACTGTGTATTTGCAATACTTCCCTCTTCAAAGCTTCCACGAGGTCAAGCCTTACCTCCAGGTACAATCACAGAATCATAGAATTGTCAAGGTTGGAAGGGACCTTAAAGATCATCGAGTTCCAAGCCCCCCGCCATGGGCAGGGACATCTCCCACTAGATCAGGCTGCTCAGAGCCCCATCCAGCCTGGCCTTAAAAACTTCCAGGGATGGGGCTGCCACCACCTCTCTGGGCAACCTGTGCCACTGTCTCACCACCCTCAGGGTGAAGAACTTCTTCCTAAGGTCCAATCTGAACCGATCCCTCTCTAGCTTTAATCCATTCCCCCTAGTCCTATCACCATCCAACATCCTAAAAAGCCCCTCACCAGCTTTCTTGTAGGCCCCCTTGAGATACTGGAAGGCCACAGTAAGGTGTCTGTGGAGCTGCCTTATCTCCAGACTGAACAGCCCCAACTCTCTCAGTCTGTCTTCATAGCAGAGGTGCTCCAGCCCTTTAATCATCCTCGTGGCCCTTCTCTGGACACGCTTCAGCACGTCCATAACTTTCTTGTGCTGTGGGCTCCAAAACTGGACACAGTACTCCAGGTGGGGTCTCAGAAGAGTGGAGTAGAGGGGGAGAATCACCTCCCTCAACCTGCTGGCCACGCACCTCTTGTTGTGGTCCAGGATATGATTGGCTTTCTGGGCTGCAAGTGCGCACTGACAGCTCATGTTGAGCTTCTCATCCATCTAAGCTTTGCTCAAAACTCACTGTGATACTAAGAGCAACATCACGAGATGGTGACAGAACTTCAGCAAGACAATCTGGTGTTCACTGTATCACGTTCCTATGCCAAACTAGATATGCAGATAACCTCTGATTACATTTCATCACTGCATCACTCTCCTTCCAAACACTGCAAGCTCCATCCAGTTATGCAACTTCTCCATCTGGGCAGATCTATTTGCTGCTGCCACCACTAGGTTCACCCATTCTGCAGACCTTTGCAAGTGCTGTTGGATACAACGTACGCAAGTACTAGCCTTCCAGCAGACAAGTAACAAATTTTGGACACATAAAGTCAAATTTCCTTTGTGGACTACAAAGAAAAATATCAGACCCACCAAAATCAGGACCACTAGTTCCTTAATTCTGTCTCACTAGCTCTTGTCTGTACTTTCCTACTCTCCACCGTTTATATGCAGCTAGGATTACGAGGACTATTACAAAGATCTCTGCTCCCATGGTCATATTATCATTAAAGGAGCTTTTCTCCCCTTCAAAGACATCCTAATTCTGAAGCCTGAATGCAGCTTGATGAGGACTTCAGTAGGTACCAACCCCTCATATACTGTTGCTGCTATTTTCACAAAGTTAAGAACCGCAGGTCACAAAGTGTCTAAGTAACATTTTCAAAGAGGATGCATAAACAGCTTTATACAGTTTTCAGCTACGTGTTCAATCACATTTCTTTCCACCAAGATGGCTTCAACACTCAGAGAACAGGAAGGACAGTGCTTACTGGGTAGAGCAGTCAAGGTATCCAGTGCATGGTCTAATCAGAGTTGGTCAGTCACTAGCCTTATGGCACTCCAGCTCTCCTGGGATGCCATAAGTATTCATTTCCTCATGAGCCTCTCCAAGGTGATCATCACTATAGTATTAGAGTATTTCACCAATATTAATGGACTTATCTTGTCATACATTGTACAGCTAGTATTATCTTCATTTTACAGATACAGACCTGAAGTACTGAGACTAAAGTAAAATGGAAAAGTCTTCATCTACACTGGATATCCAGGCAGCTTCAGCTCTAATATTTAAGTTTCACAAGCGTCAGAAATACAAATTTTCAAAAATAAATAAGAGGAAGAGGTATGAGGTTGTGAGGAGGTAGCACAAGGAAGTTAACAATAGGACAGTAACAACTGTAAACTTTGGATTCCTCCTGGACTCTCTAAAGCCCTCACAATACATGGACTCCACTACTTGCACATCTTCCCAGTTGCTCAGTGCCATTCTCATCTCCCCACCACCATCACCACCCTCTGACAACCCCATCCAACCAACATTAAGATTTCAGCCAGGCAGTGCATCCAAGTTCTAACCTGATCCAAACCCAAGATCTTCTCCTCAAGATCCCCAGCTTCAAGGACAGTTTTTTTTGCTTCAGTATTTCAGTCTGGATGTTTGCTCATAAGGTTACCATCCCAGTGCCTCAATGCTTTAAGGACATCAAGAAGACTAAAGAAAAAAAGCCAAAACCAAAATTTCACTTTTTTCGATCACGCTGCCATAGACAAGTGGGTAACACCTGCCTGGCATTGTCTATTTAGACGTAAGTACACATTGCTGAACGACAGTTGTCTTCCCTGAACACAGAGAAGCTTTGAGTGGAAAGTCATGCCTGGAGATAGAATCTCAGATGCAGCACAGTGACGCCGCTACTGCTTTACACTCTATGCTTCACATAAAGTCTGAGGATAAAGTAAGCACAAGGTTACACAAGGAAAAGCCATAAAGCAGCTATCATGGCAAGATCATCTGAGAAAAATCTTATATTCAGAGCCTTAAATTTGATAATCTGTATTAAAGGTTTAATTTGAAGATAAACATAAAATGCACACTTGAATTCTGTATAATCAGTTGACTGTGTGTAAGCCTCTACAACAACTAAGATACACACAGGGTCCAGTGAAGAGAGCTTCCAGTGGGGACACACAACATAACAAGAAGACATCGGGAAGTAGTAAACAGAAAAATCGACTGAGCAGTGAAGCTTTAATAAATGTTAGTTCCACTTCAAAACTTTCCTTATACTTTCCTACATATAGCTATTTCACCGTTTCCATTCTATGGTGTCTAAGTCATTCATTGCTTCAGGTAAAGCTTCTAAGCGAAGCATACACTTAGGTTGTAAGTTTTCAGGTGGAGTAGACTTTAGTGAAAAAATATGGAAAAAATCAAAAAAGTAAGACATAACGAAAAGAGTTTCAGAGTCAAGTGTTTCACATGGACCAGTTAATTCCTGCAGCTGTCATGCCTTCTGGCAAATGGAAAATACACACAAAGAAAGACAAAAACTATTTTTGCCATGGTGATATACTAATGGCAACAGAAGGCATGAATGGGACTTCTACCAGTGGTTTAAGTCTACACTCAAAATTAATGCAATTCTTTGAAAACTATTAAAGCAGAAAGCACCATGAGTGTTTGAGGTTTCATCTAGAAGTGAGACTGACTACTAATGAATTAGCATTAGTCCTACAGCCATAACATTTCACTGCAGTTAGTGTTAGTACTGACCCTAGGATTAAAAAAAAAAAGAAAAAAAGAAAGTAAGTAAAAGATATAGTCATAATTCTACAGAAAATTACTGAAAACCCACAGAGACTAACAAGAACTAAAGGAGCATTAAAGCCAGAAAAAGCAAATATATTTTGTTCCTCATTGCATCCATTTTTCTCGCTATTGCTGTTTGTAGTCCTGGATAAGAGCTGCTCCCTTCTCTAAGTGGGATTTAAAAGCTGTTACAGCTTCTCTTTTCAGAAGCTACAGAAGCTGCGATAATCATCAATTAATCATCTTGGAATGTGCTTGTATCAACATGGATTTCCTGGCTTTTCGGTACAACAAAAGGCATAAGACAACTTGGAATTCAACTGCCAGAGATTCATAGGACTGAATAGATTAGGTTTACATCAACAGTGTGTATATATATATATAAATTTCTGAAATACAACAATATTAATAATTTAAAATTGTAAAGGAAGTATAAAGAAGACTCAAGTGAATCCAATTTCATTGCACTGACTACAAATACTAACATTTTAGTATGCTCTGTATTATTTATGAAATATGAAGATGATTTATTACTAGGCTTTTGAACAGCTATGCTTAGATTAAGGAATAACTAATAATGCATTTGCTGTTATTTTAGAAGGTGTCTCCATGGAATCTGGCTGTGTTATACCCTGGAGAAAA
The DNA here is from genome assembly GCF_000703405.1 of Apaloderma vittatum. Lineage (NCBI taxonomy): Eukaryota > Metazoa > Chordata > Aves > Trogoniformes > Trogonidae > Apaloderma > Apaloderma vittatum. The sequence continues at coordinate 9,920 of NW_009704355.1, forward strand.
AAAAAAGAAAAAAGAGTTCTGACTATAGTATCTAAGTCTTACCTTTATGCACATGTCATATTATATAAAGTTTTCTGGATACTTACTATCTATAGGCGTACTTAAGTGAACTATGTTTTGCGTATGAATTTGTTTCACATCTATGCATCCCAAAAGCATTTTACACAAAGGAGCACAGGAGAGAGATGATTCTTCTCCTCAACTTCAACTCAAATGAATGAGTGAATGAGTGAAATGAATGGGAATTGTACATATACAGTGTCTAGAAAGAAGAAGCACATGAATTAAACAGCCACGCTATGTGTTCATATAGCTTTTTTTTTCCCCTCCAAATTCAGTGTCTCAACGGGTGAGATTATCTACCAAAGAAAGACAAAATTTTTCCCAGTAATTGGTCCCAACAGCTGCAAGAACATCTTCCAAAACAAAAGTGTGTATAAACAGTACTGCTGAACAAACAAGGTCCCTATGCTACCAAGAGAAAATACTTTGTCTTCCAGAGGTATCCCAAGTTTGATACAGAACTTCTATAGCTTCCCATTACATGCTTATTACCACACATCCATGACTGCACGGGTGCAAACTGGGCCTTCAGAGGGATACATCCCAGGTGTTTCTCTTTGGTCATTGACTACTGAAGAACATGTAAACTATAACAGTAGATCTTACATGTCTAAGGCCCTTATTCGCAGACCAAAGCTCCCATCTTCCAAAGAAAATGGTCTTGCTTTTGCTAAAATCAGCTTAAGCTCTGCCTTGAGTGCTTAGAACTTCATTTTTCATTCATCTTTCACTGTTGATCACTGAAAGATTTACTAGCAAAGTATTAAGCAACTTGTGCCCACTTTACTATCAAAGACTTATTTATGTTCTCTCCATCCTGTTAGAGCAATGACTTTGTTTTGCCCTAATCATTTTATTTGTATATGAAGTTACTGCACATTCCAGAAAAGTATTTGCATCCAGGTCACATCAGGTATAACTTCCAAGTGACAGAAAATGTAGTAACTGACTAGTCTCAAAAATGAAACAAGACTGAAAAAATATAAAGAGTAAAGATTTTTATGAGCTCAGTCTGATTAAGAGGTCTTCATTGATCTATATGTATTTTCACAGAAGAAAAAAAAAATTGGACAATACATAACTCTCCGAACAGGCAGATAGCCAGATCTGGTAGCTGCAACTTGAATAAAATCAACACCAAGCTAAAAATAAGTTATTAATAGCAAACACTTAAGCTAATTAACAACTGAAAAGCTCACAAAGGATTTGTGTGTGTTTACAAGTGTTAAGAGGGGTTTACTCCAAAACTTTAAATGAAGAGTAACTTTTCCTCCTAAGTGGTAAACCTCATTCAGCCTGACAGTTTCTATTATATGGAAAGTCATCGCACATGTCCCTCTGGTTTTATTATGTCCACGGCTGTGCTGGCAGAATGCCCTTGCTCCTTCACAAATTTTAACTCACCTCTTCAAATCAGTCCAGCTTCCGATGTTGATTCATTTGTTACTTCACTGCTAATTAGGGGGGGAGGAGGGGGGAAGGGAGAGAGAGGGGGGAACGCTTATCAGTCCAAGCCTGAAAACAACTGGGCGCAGCAACTGTTACCGCTGTGGTGAGTCTGGCCATCTCGCCAAGGACTGTGATCTCCAGGAGGAAGCCTGCTATAACTGCGGCAGAGGTGGCCACATTGCGAAGGACTGCAAGGAGCCGAAGAGGGAGAGGGCGCAGTGCTGCTACAACTGTGGCAAGCCTGGCCACCTGGCTCGCGACTGTGACCACGCAGATGAGCAGAAGTGCTACTCTTGTGGGGAGTTTGGACACATCCAAAAAGACTGCACCAAAGTGAAATGCTATAGGTGTGGTGAGACTGGCCACGTAGCCATCAACTGCAGCAAGACCAGCGAAGTCAACTGCTACCGCTGCGGCGAGTCAGGGCACCTTGCGCGGGAATGCACGATTGAAGCCACAGCCTAATGATTTTCCTTTGTCGCCCCTCCTTTTTCTGATTGATGAGGAACTCACACAAATACACCTGTCACATAACACCACAGCACGCCTCACCCTGCTGCTCAGAATCCCATTTTTTGCCCCCACATTACCATCCCTCAGCTATGTGACAAAACTCAGTTCTCAGTACAACACCTGGGAAAGATAACAGAGGTTTATGTATTTTCCCTCCTACTTTTCTCTTCTCCCTCTGATTTTTATTTTTTCTCCAAACCCTATTATAGGCAGTAGAATAACAAAAAAAAAATAAACAGCAAATACTCCTATCTCTGTTTTGCTAAAGCAAAGAAAAAAGCAGACACAGGAGGTCATCACTTGCTTTAATGTGTAACTGAGAGATATAGGCAGTAACCTTGCATACTGGAGTAACTCACTAATTATACTGCTGCAACCACAGAGAAGTGCTCTCTGAAAAATCTGAAAGATTTTGACCTGCAGGTCCAAAAACTTTTTCCTCTTAGAGACTGTACGACAGATCGATAACACACCATGAGATATCCAGGAGATCCTTCTCAATATCTACACATAATCTTCAGTAAAACTGGTAGAAGCAGATGCTAAAATAAAGGGGCAATTTAAAGCTCACTGCTGCAGTACACCACATGAGTATCTGTTGCTGGCACAAAGTGCCACCGATGAAACAATGATAGAGTCTTTTTGAGATACTTGAAGGTCTTCCACAAGAGCTTCAGAACACGTGTGATCCTTTGCCTATGCCAAACTGCTCTTTCTGCCTCTGACGGCACCAGTTCACACACCAAAGAAACCCTACCTTAACAAATAGATGCTGCAGTAGACAAGAAAGCCATCCTAAATTTAAGTGGCTCTATTAAACAAAAGCATCGTACCTCTTAAGTGAACCCATTCATGAAGAAGTAGCAACCTTGTGCTAATCTGACACCTGACCATGACTGTCAGCAGTAACTGTCTGCTTCCGTAAGGTTGTCACCTACCGTACATTTCAATAATATGTTTCATTTAATGGTTTTGCTACAGTTACTTCATAACTGCAGCTCACTAAAGGCTGATGAAGAAATGTTACAGTAGCTCATCAACAAAAACAAATGCTAAGAGCTAAGAGAACAGCTGATAAGTAATGATGACAGTCCTAGACTACTTCCTTCAGCAAACAGCCTTAGAGAATAATCACTTCCCTATGACAGTTTCCTAGGGCATTATTAATAAGAGTTTGAGTGTTTCTGGTGGTTTTAGTTTGTTCTTTTTTTTAATCCACCTCCTTCCATAGCTGCTATTCCCCAAAGTCCTGCTCCTATAATGTAAGATGACATGCTTTATTAAAAAAGGAAGAAAGAAAACCATGAAAGATATTTCCTTAGATCAGGCAAATAATTAAGAAATAAGTTTTCAAGGGCAGACATGCATGGAGAAAGAAGATTAGAATTACTTTTTTCTTCCTGAAGAGAAAAATAACTACAAAAACACTGCAGCTGCTAAGTAGACTTTCGCAAAAAATTAATATGTAACCAAACTGCCACTCAATTTCCTCATTTCCAGTAGCTGGGCTCAAACCTGGATAAGAAATGAAGAACTAACCATGACTCTACAGGAACTATACCACAGCATATATTGTAAAGATACACTTATATGCTCTATCAGCGTATGCTTTGACTATAAAAGATTGCTTATCTAGCTGGGATGCTAAAAAAAATTCTATTAATCTATATGAGCTCTGAGAATATAAGAAGTATTTAAAATGTTGTAACAGTAAAATGCAATCCATAAGTAAATAAATTATTATTTCAAGAGCATAAGGAAAGGCATTTTTAACACTCAGACTGTGAAGGCTTCTGATATTTTGAACAATCTTTTTTCTGAAATACCTGGTATTATTTCAGCTCAAATCTAATTACAAGAGAAAAACAGCAGGTTACCACACACAAAATTTTTCTCTCCTTATTTTTCACTATGCTGTCAACACAGGTAACACAAGTTGTCCTTTCCTGCTGCTTTCTCTTATGGACTCGTGCAGGAGGCAAAGGAATTCTTGAGTAGATGCTTTTTATTTTTTCCCCCATCCTTGCATACTCATAAAAACAGAACTGAAAGGACAGCAGCTTATTCGTGCACAAATCACATCCTGATTGTACACACCGACTGGCTTTCAGAAACCTACAGATGAATTGTTATTTTGGGGGAGTGGAGCGGTGGTGTTTCACCTGAGAGAGAGGAAGAGTTGCAGAGGTACTGAAACAATCACACAGCAGTCTTCCTGTCTCCACTGCAATAACACTAATGAACAGAATCAAGAATATACACAGTAGGAATAGCAAGTTTGGAGTCTTTAACTACTTCAAAACACATTATATTTTTACGAGGCTTAACATGTAGACATTTACGTTTATACGAATATTCATCTCTGAGTAGTCTACCAAATCTAAGTCAACATGCAAAGATAATCATGCCTGTAACAGTGACAAAAATCAGGTCACTAAACTGCAAATACCTACTGGAATAGTCTAATGACAATTAAAACAGACTGTCCACAGAGATCACTTTCCCGGCCCCTCGCTTAGTCCAATTCTTTCACCAGCTGACATGCTAAGCAGTAGAATTCTCAAAAGTGACATTCAGTTTCACAGAAAGCTCCTCAAATTCCCCTTCCCCTACTAATCTATCACTTTAATTAGATGGCTGCCTTAATACAACTTTGCAAACAGCAAGGAGCCTCCTCTGAATAGGGAAGCAGTTCCCAAAAGCTTTCCTCCTTTCGGGGCTGAGAAAAACAAACTAAATCGTGCCGCTTTCAACGTTAAAAGTGAAGAAGTTTACACTCCCTAATTATCAGTAACACACGGTGTACAAATCGACTTTACATGTGAAAGGACCCACAACAGAATAAGCATTTTTTTAAAAAATAATTAACAAAATCTCATTTTCAGAGAAAAAAAACCCAAAACTTGGGCACAGCTCGGCATTTCTTTGCTACCGACAGGTAAGTCAGAACACCGTACCCCTACGAAGCTAAAAGAACACCCGCAATAAACTGTCACACGAAGGAGCAAAGCCGTACGTCAGTACAGCTTCTCCCCGCAGACACTTTCTTTCCTACGGCACCATCTGTCAAACCACAAACTCCTCCAAGCACCGCAGCCTCGCTAATTCTGACGATGCACCGGCTGCGCGGCTACTCGCTCGCTATTTTCGTACCGCGCCCTCTCCGCA
>NW_009704356.1:0-516 GCF_000703405.1 Apaloderma vittatum
AAAACCCCAAAGCTAAACCTTTGGCACCCCCCTTTTAGCCAAGTCTTAATAAGCTTCACTTTGGTGAACCTTCTACTATTTTTCCTTGTAATTGAAGGAATGCAGGCAAACACAACCTGTGCACCTGATCCTTCGAGCAACCGTCCCAGTGCCCTAAAGTCCCTTTGGATTGCTTCTGGCCGTCTCTCTGCTATCTCATCGTCACCGATCTGCATAACCATAAGCAGGTAATAAAAAAAAACTGGAAGGTTTAACCAGGCCTGGAAGCTTCTTAATAATATCCTTAACCCAGGCCCCAGGTAGGCAGCAGACCTCCCTGTGGGTTGGATCTGGGCAGCAGATACGGCCTCTGTTCCCCTCAGAAGGGAGTCCCCCACAACAATCACTCTCCTTTCTTTCTTGGACGAAGAACTCCCAATGTGTACAGCTGGCTGATTCACCACAGGCCGTATGGCTGGTTGATTCACTCCAGACAGCCCTGTGGCTGGACCTGCACCTGGCTCTTCCTTTGCCTGG
>NW_009704357.1:0-7759 GCF_000703405.1 Apaloderma vittatum
TCTCTAGAGGTCCCTTCCAACCCCCAACACTATAATTCAATGATTCTGCATGATTTAACAGCTTTAATTTCTAGAGCATCTTTATATAGTAAGGTCATGTATTTCACAACTGTGTTGTAAATTTTGTGGGTTTTATCTAAATGAATTTAATTACAGTTGTAACTTACAGGAGGAATCTGCGCTCAGGAAAAATAGTTTTATAGCTGCAGAGTAAAAGTCTCGTGGAGTGGCTTTCAGGGTGCTCCGGTACTGGTTGAATTTCCAGAGAAGTTCCCCCATGGCACACTAGAGCTATGAGAAGCACGGCAAGTGTCAGCATTAACCTTTGCGGTGTTTCCTTATCCAGAAGACTTCTAAAAGGTTTTACAAATGACGCTGCCCTTTCAGTTCAGTAGCTTGATGTTGGCCTGCTGCTCTAGGAAATTTTGAGCCAGATGATTTTGGTTGGTTTGGGTTTTTTTTTTCTTTTTTCTTTTGTTTTCCTCCCTTTTTGAGATTGATCCACAACAAATACTGTTTCTGCTTTTCACTACTTAGAATAGAGATTAAATCCAATCTTCAGAGAAAGTTGTATTCATTTGGACGTTATTAAAACTCAAAGAAAAAAGGTGCAGAGTTGTGAGGAAACTCTCCTACGCGGCTGAACTTTGTTTTGCTCTTTTTATTTAAAAAAAAAAAAATCTTGGATCTACAGCGGCCTTTTTAGGTGTCTTCTGTACTGAGTTGTTTTAGAGCGGGGTGATGTCTGTGTAGTTAATGCTTTTCAGCAATCTATTCATAAAAAAGCCTTCTGAAAAAAAACCCACAAAAATTAGTGTTAGAATCAGCTACACATTCAGAGGGCAGATGTTTCTAAAATAAGTCTTGCTGGTTTTTATAAGTATCTAATATGGAAAATAATTAAAACCATTATGCCAACTGCATATATAGAGAAGTAAATGACAAAGCAAGAAGATACTACTTTTAAGTGTGAGCTGACCTTAATAGAAGAAAGTTCTTTTTTTATCTCTTACCAAAGCGTACAAGCAGATAAACTGTCAGTCTCCAGGCTTTCTTTAAAAAGCTTCTGCACTACTCATTTTGATCTTGTCAAATGAGAGGTTGCTACACACAGACAAACCTGTGATCATTGTGCTTGATAATAGGAGATCTTAGGGAAACAAGAGCAAATTCAGAAGTAATGTAAGAGAAATCAATTTCAATAGAATTTTTCATTTACTGAATGTAGGAGGAGGGGAAATGAAGCTTTTCCTTTTCCTTTTCTATTCTTCTGTCATCTAAGACTACCAATGTACTTGATGTGAAAGGTCATTGATCAATCTGGGCAAGGGAGCAGCAGAATGTTTACTTTCTAAACTGTTGTGGTAGGTTTTTTCAGTTAGTCCTGATAATTTCATGTCTGGATTAAATGAGCCCCTGCTGAAGTGGAAACACGATCCAAGAAGCAAATTTCTGATAGATCTAGTTTTTAATTAACAGACTTGTAAATGGGAGAAGATGAAAGCAAACAGTTGTATGAAACTTTTTTTTAACAGCCAAAATGCTAAGAATGACAATTTTGAAATCCTGCCTTTAGGATCCATCCCATACATGTAGTAGCCTGAAGAAAATACCGGTTTAGTTGGACCTGCTGTCCTCTGCAGTAAAAAGGGAACGCCTCGTTTCAGTGAATGAACCTGTTGTACGGTAGCTGTTCCATGGAAGGAGAGGAATAGTGTAGACAAGGAGGTAACTGACAAAGTCAACGCTGAACGTGAGATGTTACGACTGCAGAAAAATTTTCATGTTATACAAGAAATGTATAAACAGGATTGAAACGTGATAGTGTGGGTTTTTTGGGTCTTTTTAGTTAAATGATAATACAAGAGAGGAAATTCAGATTGAAAGGGACAAAATCGCGTTGATTTACTTGTCTCATTTGAAAGAGAACAACTGTTAAGCTTCGACATTCTCTTTATTTCTAGATTATGGCTGAGCTGAGAAGCTCATGAGTCTTACATGAGATATCCTATAGATGCTTCCACTGATCAGAAGTAACCCAGATGAAGTAAGCGTGTCCTAAGATGGCAACAGATCTGGAATATGAGCCACTTTACAGAAATGAGGTGACGCCAGATTTGTTAGTGTCTTGGTGGCTGGATGGCTTTCACTTGCTCCGACTCTGAAAAAAACCAAACCAACAGACAGTCTTTCTACCGAAGCGATAAAGGGATGGTGCACGATCTGACTGCAGAATGCTATTTCCAAAGAAGTGAGCTGTGAAGAGAGGACTAATGAATTTTGATCACAGGGACTTGGAGAGCATCTCTGGTAAGCTGAGGAATTAGCTGTTACAGATCTTGACTGTATCTAATGTGATAGTAACACCAACCTGAAGACAAGTTTAAGTTTCACGTTCTTTGTGTTGCCTGTCTGATATTGCAGATGAACAGAAATGGTGAGTGCTCTTAACTCGCTTGTAAAAAAGCTTCCACTGTAAAGTGTTGTTTGTAAAATTCTCGGTGTCAGTAGTCAACATTGGCATTTTTACCACTGAAAGGTACTGAAGATAGTCTTCGCTGTTACAAATCTTGACTGTATCTAATGTTATAGTAACATTTAATCAAAATTAAAGTTTCACATTCTTTGTGTTGCCTGTCTGATATTGCAGATGAACAGAAATGGTGAGTGCTCTTAACTCGCTTGTAAAAAAGCTTCCACTGTAAAGTGTTGTTTGTAAAATTCTCGGTGTCAGTAGTCAACATTGGCATTTTTACCACTGAAAGGTACTGAAGATAGTCTTCATCTTTAGCAGAAATATTGGAAAGATAATCAACATATACTTTTGATATGCAACTTGGAATTTTAGCAAATTAGAATTAAATGCATAGGTGTTTTTGCAATAGTTGTGAAGGGATTGAAGCAGAGGGGAACTACACAGAAAGAGCTAAACTTCCTTTCCAGAATTTTGAGTATCGTCTATCTCAGAGCCTGATTCTGTATGGATGATAATGGAATTTTATATTTGTTCCCTGATTTCAAGACAGTATTCAGTTGATTTCTGCAGTTACTTTAAGATGATTTACATCTATGTCCATTACCAAACAAAAAGACAAACAGAAGAATGAGAAAAATGCGCATTTCCCTCAGAAAAGGCAAGTGTAACTATGCTGAAGAATAGCTGATAAAATGTAGGTCTGTGTTTTAGTTCAATGAAGATAGACATTTAAACTCATTACATACATCGTATTCAAGAAGTTGGAGGGAATTGTGGCTAAACCAGCTCTCCAGGAAGTTGTGGAGTCACTTAGGGATAAGGACCTTACAAATATTTCCATGTAAATCCAGTACTGATTCAGTAAATACTGTGGTAATTTGTCCAGTACAGAATAATTGTTTTTAAATGTACTGAAGGTCTATAAAGTATTTTAAAATATATAGAATGTATCCTATTGTATTAAATACATGCCACCTTTAATAGTAGTGTTCTCTTACTGGCATTCACTTCCTTTTAGATGTCTGCTCCAGTGAGGACCTTCCTGAGGTAGAACTGGTTAACATGCTAGAGGACCAGCTGCCAGATTACAAGTTACGAGTGGACTCTCTGTATCTGTATGAAAATCAAGACTGGATTCAGTCCCCTGCCTGCCATGGCCATCCTCCTGCCATCACTTCACTTCATGAGGAGGAGTCCTTCCGTTACATTAGTGAGTATATCTGGGCCTAGGATTTTTTTCCAACTATTGAGGAGAAAACTGTAAAAATAAAATTACTCTTACTAATACTATGAAGTGTTCAAATCTGGAAAACTTTGGACAGGTAGAAGGAAAAGCTGAGTGCTGGGGAAGCGCTTGCAGTTCAGCACTGCGATTCTATGGGCTGACCTCGCAGGTCCCTTGGCTGTCTAAGCTCTAGATTTCACATAGAAATAAGAGCAGGAACATGGCATAGTGAAAAGGAGGCAGGAACCCAGAATTGCACTAGATTAGATATAATACAAGAGGTATGGAGTATGCAGCAGCTCTGTTTTCAGGACTGTTAATGGTACTGTGGTTCTTTGGATGATGTTTGCCCTGATGTTTTCTGCCCGTGTTGCTTCTGAAATGCTCTTTCTTCTGGAGATACAAATGATCTAAGTGCCAGAGAGGTGGATATTGTTCAATACCTTCCAGTTTTGAAAATACCGACATCCTTAAACATAGCATATCTTAAGGAAGAAAATGTACAGCTTCTGATCACACAAAGAAGCCTTTAATACGTTAAAAAATTAAATGGCTGCCAAAAGGACTGAACACTTACTTGGTGTATCTTTAAGTGTTTTTATGTGAGGAGAGGAGAATGCTTTGTAATCAGGTCAGAAAAATGGGGAAGTCTTGTTTCCTCTGTGTAGTGGAACTATTGCAATAAACCACTTGGGAGAGCGACCTTGGTATTTGTATACAACCCTCATACTTGCACGCAATCTGTGATGATTACCTCTTCCTCCTACAGGTGCCTCCAAAAGGTTTTTGTTGTTGTTATCTGTGCTTAAAGCTTCCACAGAGGGTGTATGGCAAAGGAGTAAGAAAAACTAAAATACTAGCTCCTAAGAACACACTACTTGACCATTTAAAACAGTCTTGTTATCCGTTGAACTTGCAGGCATGCAGGTCTTTTTAACTGTGGAAAGTATTCAGAAAGCTGCTTGGTGTTTATCGCTCATTCTGTTTCTGGTACTAATATTGCAAGTATAAATGATTTTTTGAGTGAACACTGGAAGCAGTTTTGTAGTCAGTGGCGTGTGTGCCGTTAAAGAGGTGGGATCACAGTCTGTCACTGCTGGAAGGAACTTTACGTTAGATGTGGCTCTGCTGAAGCTGTCTGGTTAGCGCCTGGAGTTCCGGTATGATGAAGCACAGAGCTCTGAGAGAATGACCTTCAGTCAGTCTGACCCTGCATTTCCAAACTGCAGGGAGAGACAGTTTTATCAATAGTGTTTTAGTGAAGGCTCTCATGGTGCTGCTGAAAGTGATGCCTTTCTCTTTCACCCGGCGTGAAGTTCTTTTTTAACTGTAGAAAGTATCCTGTGAAAATAGTGGACTGCCTGGGAGAGTGGCTTCGACAGTTGCCATAGACGTTTTTCTGATGTTCTCAAAATCGAGCAATGACTGACATTATGTTAAAAGATAACCGGCAGGCGTAACAGACAAAGCTAATTCTATAATTTAAGAACACTATTGGAACTGCTGATTTGCATAAACTCAAGATAAATACGGCTTATGCTTCTCCTAGAAATTGTTCAAAGAAATTGAATGCGGTAGTCATCGTATTAGCTTTTTTTTGAGCCCCATAACTTACAGGGAGATAGTGAGAAGGTCCCAGACAAACACAGATGTAAATCCAGATCTAGTTATAGTAATTGCTGGATAGCTTGTTAGGTGAAATCTGCATTGTTCTTTCTCTTGACTGAAATTGGGCATAAATGTGACAACCATACCCTTCGAAGCTTAACTTGGAGTTTTTATGTGTGTATCTCCCCCTCCTTATATATGTATGGAATAATTTATTTAACTTTTTCCTAAAGAGAGTGCTAAACTCACAGTTTAAGTGTATTTGTAGTTGGCATCCAAGGAAAAAACCAAACCACAACAATTAGAGCATTTGAGCCCCTTCTCTTTTTATGGCAGCTACTGCCTGGTAGGTTTATCCAGTGACCAGGTGAGTTCCCACCAGCACTGTTCTCAGTGAGGTGGAAGAGTATTTTCTGCTTCAACTGTGGTAGTAAGAAGCCCTGAATTACAAAACATCTGTTTTTAGAACTACTTTGTATGTGTGAATAAAGGGGCAGGTCAAAGCATAACAAGAATATTGACCAAAATTGAGCTGCTTGCAGCTTTCATTTGGCAAGGCGAGGAGAGATGGCACATGTGTGTGTTCACAAGGGAGAGTGATAACAAACTGTGTGTAATTTTTGATCCTGCGCTGTTGAGAAGTTCACAAAAGTTGTATGAAGCCAAGTTTCATGGCTGTTAGTTCTTGTGATTTCATCTATCAGAGAAACTGTATTTGCTTTTGACTTAGGAACCTACTTGAATAACCTTGTATATAATTAGTGTAAATCTTTATTAAGGTAGCTGGATAGAAACTTCTAACCTGAAGTCGCCTGGTGGGAGCAGTTACAGGAGAGCTGGCCATAATATTTTGCCTGTAATGGCTGGAACTTACTTATGTATTTGCGGTGAATTTTCTAAATACTTTGAAGCCAGATGACTTCGGAATCTCCTCTCGGAAACCAAGATCAGCAACCGAGTAATATGTTAAAACTGACCACCCAAATGCGTATTATGCTATTGATAGATAGGTACTTTAAATTTTGGGAAGAGTTTCTATTTTTGCTCTGCTTAGAAATACAGTTAGTAAATGGCATGGCCATAAGTTCAAAGCTCCTAAAAATTTGAACAGCATGTACCTACTGATCTGCTTGATAAAAAGCATTTGATTTGTCAGTTTGGTATGTTTTTCTGTTAAGCAGTTCAATAACCCCTTTTCTTCTGTATTGTTCTTTCTGTTCTCCTGTCTTAAAAGGCTTTGAGGAAGTTTCTACACTAAAACGCAACTTGCTTTTGTTCCTGGTGTAGCCTTAGTGTTACGTTTCAAAAGGTTGATTATGAGCATTACATAAACATAAGTAAAGTTAATGTGCCCTACAGCTTGGTGCTGTATCTCATAACTAATTGTGCAATGCTCAACAAGAACAGAGGAAAAAAAAAAGAGAACCATTTCCACTGTATATTCAGAGAATGAATCAAGAGTTAAGCACACCAAAGAAATTTTCAAAAATCCCAAACAATCTGATTTTGCGGTGCAGCGATGATGGAATTAGTTTCAAAACAGGCTAACTTAGGCATCCAGTTGAAACAGATACTTCTATATTTGTTAAATTTATATTGCTGCCTTCCTTACTTTCGTGATCCTGATTCCATAGAGCAAAAGTAGCAAAATTCTGTTGAACTCGGACAAGCACAAACATAATTCTGCTTGTGAAGGGGATCGTATTTATATGGTTCTTTAAAAGTTGTAAGAAAGTTCTAATACTGTAAAAAGTATGTTTTTACACATGCATTTATTTTTTGGTGGTGGTGGATGCATGCAAAAATATCACCTATTTCCGTACATTTTAATTCTTTCTCCTCTTTTGTCTTTTTTTACTCCCCCTGTATCTTTAATTTTCTATCACTCTAGCTCTTATTGAGCTTCCTTCCTCCTTGACTGGATCTCACAAATTTGCACAAGGTAATTAAGATTTCTTCTTGTTAGCATCTTCTGTCTCTCGGGACAAGAACTAGGGCAGACCAGTGCTTTGTGTTTTAGCACTGTGTTTTCTTCAGAGTTGTCACAAAGCCTTTATGCTCTGTTTGTTACTGACTCACCTGTGTTTTTTCGAATAGTACTTGTTCTCATTTTTTTCATAGTTTTACAGACTCTTCAAGTGTAGAAGTCACTCCGTCACTAAGATAGGATTTACTGCTACATCTAAATTGGAGAAGTACATTACCTCATTTCACAGACTCACAGAATGTCAGGGGTTGGAAGGGACCTCAAAAGATCACCTAGCCCAGCCCCCTGCCAGAGCAGGATCACCTACAGCAGGTCACACAGGAACGCGTCCAGGCGGGTTTGAATGTCTCCAGAGCAGGAGACTCCACACTCTCCCTGGGCAGCCTGGGCCAGGGCTCCGGCACCCTCACTGTGAAAAAGCTTTATCTAATATTTTTGTGGAACCTCCTATGTCTCAGCTTGC
>NW_009704358.1:0-9708 GCF_000703405.1 Apaloderma vittatum
CGCCCAGGGAGGGCGGGAGGGAGGAAACTCCTTGGCAGCCCTGATGTGATTGGGGATTGGAGAGAGGAGCGGGGCTCAGAAAGTCCATCCTGAATGCTGAGTACCGCTGGCTACGTTGCAGATCTTCCGCGCTATGGATGGAGGATGGATGGACCTCGCAAAGATGTTGCAGGGGTGAAGTGAGGCGTGTGGCCTGGGAGACGTTTCAAACTTACAATCTGCCAAATCTTACAAACTGCTAATGTCCCTAACACTAAAGAGGCACTGAGGGCACACACCAGGGGTACTGCATCAAGTAAAATACTTGTTCAATGAACTGTTCAGGTGTGGATATTCTTGACGGCCTTGGTCTCAAAGCATTTTAATATAGTCCTAACTTCAGGTGTGTTGAAGCCAACATTGCTAAGAAAACACTGGAAAGAAGTAAGTTGCTGGAAATACATTAGAGGGAATGGATTAAAGCTAGAGATGGATCGGTTCAGATTGGACATTAGGAAGAAGTTCTTCCCCATGAGGGTGGTGAGACCCTGGCACAGGTTGCCCAGAGAGGGGGTGGAAGCCCCATCCCTGGAGGTTTTTAAGGGTGGATGGGGCTCTGGGCAGCCTGATCTAGTGGGGGATGTCCTTGCCCATGGCATATGATCTTTAAGGTCTCTTCCAACCCTGACAATTCTATGATTCTATGATTTCACAGTGTAGCACAGTTCAGGCTTTCTAAGCCAGCTTCGTAAGCAGAGCCCCAAAGTTTTGTAGAACCTCATAAGCACGGCAATGGGGTGAGTAAAAGCTGAGAGTGGATGTCTAGAAGTAGGACTTTGTGTTCTGAGGAACGTGGTCTTATGTAAAACTTACTCATTCTAGAGTGGGCAACCTTTTGGATTTCTTTTTGCTAGCACATATTACTACAAGGAAATTGAGTTAATGTTGGAAACCAGAAGAGTAGCTTCATTTAGTCAGACATATACTAAAGCATATACAGAAGACTGAGCTGGTGTAATCTAATGAGTTAGAATCCACTCCTGATAAAAATGGAGTAGCATGAAATGTAGTCTTGAAATCTAACTTTGAAAACCTGTTGTTGTAACATCTTCTTAGGTTCTAAAATTAAGGCAAAGACAATGAAATTACCCCAAAAGGTATAATGGCTTCTAGGTTAGTCATTAAGGCTAAAAATAACAGCAAAAACTTTTGCAGGAAGCCAATATAAATACCTTACCTTTACAACACAAACTCAGTTTTCAGGACCAAATGTGTGTTACATATTCTTTTCTCCTAGAATACCCACAAAATGATTATCTTATTAATCCTATAACTGAGATTTCAGAAGAGAACCAAGTGATATCAAGAAAAAAAAGAAGTCGCACTGAACATGGCAATTAACACAGGAAGACTACAGTCAGAAGAATCGGAATTGGCTGTAACTCACACTCCCTGCAAATTTGTTTCCTGCAGCACGTGTCTGCATGAATAGAACTCCAAGGTTCAGCACCTCAGGTGATGAGATGCTGTAGGAACTTCAGCAGATGATGTTAGCTCAGTGGGTTGAGCGCAGTGCTGACAACAATGACAACACCGAGGTCGCGGGTTTGATTCCCGCTCAGTCCCCATGTGTTGCCTGGTCTAGTCGAGAGGTGGTGTCCCTGCTCATGACAGGGAGGTTGGATTAAATGATCTCTAAGGTCCCTTCCAACCTAGGCCATTCTATGATTCTATGTACAGACGACGACCATGCATACCAGCAGGACAGAAGTAGGCATGCTTGAGGACAAGAGGTTTCAGGAAAAAAAAGCTCCATTTGTGTAATGCAATGCACTTACCAGAATCTGAAAAGAAGGTTATTTGAGGAAGAGGATCAAGAATGCAAAGCTTAGCTCAGAATGGACCCCATATGTAGACACATCTCTGTGAAATCAGAAGCAATGAGTTTTTAAACCCCACTCAAGATGCTGCCCCAGGTAGCATCCCCTGCCCCTGGAAGAATTCAGGCGCCTCCTTTACTTTTTCAACTTTAGCTTTTTTTTTCCTTTCTTTTATTTTTTTAGCTTGAAATCTACATCAGTCTCCTAAATCCTTTTGTTCAGCTTATTATTGGCTACTATTTCCTCATTAGTTCATTTTGTACTTGGTATCAGATAAACAACCTAGGATGGATACACAGCCTGTTTCCAAGTCCCTGCCTACAGCATCACTGCATGGTCTGTTCCCAAGTCCTTGACTCTAAATGCCTAAGTCATGTCTGGAGAAGAATCAAAGCCTAAGATTTTGTCCTTACTGGCCAAGAATAACAGTCCTTTCCTTCCTCTCATATTGTCTCTTTTCTGTACCATGTCTTAAACTCAAAAGGGAAGGAATAGTTTAGCACCTTCTCAGCCAAATTAGTTTCTTTTTCTATAGTCAAAGTAATATGGATTTAAACCTCAGGGAAAGTAAGATGTAGAACATGGCCTCACTTTCTAGGAAAGCAGCTGTTAAGCTGTCTCGCAAAACATGATTATCACCAAAACTACTGCTGCTTCTGGCTGTGTTTTCAAAGAACATCAGTTTGCACAGACAGCGGAATAAAGGAAAGGATTTCAGCTGTGATTTAAATAGTCATAGCTTAAGCTACAAAGTCTTGCAGGCATGCTTTTATCACAGCTGCAACTGGTGTCCAGTTTCCAGACAAGTGAGATTTTGGAGAGGATTCGCATTTTCATTTCCCCTGGTAGCTGGCTTTGGGATCTCCTCACTTCCAACAGACATGCTAGCGCTAGTATCTAACTCCCCCTAGTCACCAAACATAGCGAGCAGGCTTCCACTTGCTAAACTCTGACCCACGCTGGTAGATCTGGGCATTTGAACATCTCAGACTTGGTAATGTTGCTGTAGATGGACACCGCCTTGGCAGAGGAATCCTCAAGTACACATAGTCCTGCTCGGCAGGAACGTAGCCTCTCCCTGCTCCACTTGGCTCTCCCAAAGCTGGAATAGCGACAGCCTTTTAGGGCAGGCTTGTGCTTGCAGATAATAATGGGGATTTGCTGCGGA
Source organism: Apaloderma vittatum (assembly GCF_000703405.1). Lineage (NCBI taxonomy): Eukaryota > Metazoa > Chordata > Aves > Trogoniformes > Trogonidae > Apaloderma > Apaloderma vittatum. The sequence goes on from NW_009704358.1 coordinate 3,028, forward strand.
GCAAAATTGTATTTCAGAGCGACAGACACAAAACTAGAGGGACTCTCTCGTTTCCCTCACAAATACACTTTGCAATGCCTGTTCCTATTGGTACATTGCCTCAGGAGTGAAATGCAAGTATTACATATTATCATAGAAAACAGAGCATTCCATGTTACTCCTGAATGGGGAACGTTCAATTCCAGAACATCACATAAATAACGTCCACAGCAGTATTCAGCACAGAGTACTGGAAAGACAAAACTGAGAGACAATTTTCCAGCTTCACTTTTTCTGTACAATTATTTGTACCAGGTTGCAATGGGACGCAGGTTACGGCTGCCACTGGGATAAGCACTGTCCAAAGGCAAGGCAAAATGAGTGCTTCTGTCCCGAAGAGCTTACAAAGTACATTTGGTATTTCAAGGAATGCTCAAGAACTGAGGCAGTCATGTAATACTTCTGCAGGAAATTCACATTTGGAAAAAAACGAACGTAAATGTTATTTTCAATGCTGGGTTAAAGCCCGAGCTTCCACACTTGAAAAGCAGCAAGGAAAGCACAATGTCTGCTCAATGAGGCTGCGTAGCCAGGGACTACAGTGCCAACAAATACAGGTAGTGCTAATGCACTAACGCAAGAGTACATTTTCAGACAGTACTGTGCACAATTTATGTTATTAAAGAAGATAAATTATCAGACGTTTGTTACAAAAATAGAAAAAGGGAAAAATCATCCTGCCTAGCTAAGTGTGTTTTCATTGAGGGAAACACTGAGGCATGTAGTTAAGTCTATTAATATTCAGGTCAGTTCTCATGCACCCACCATGATCTCACTGCTTTCTTGACTCAGCAGAAAAAGGAGTTGATGAAAAAAAACATTAAACACATCTCAATTGCTTTTGAAAGCTACTATCAGTTAAACCAATGCAAGTATTTTTAAATTCTCTCTCCTATGTTTCCCCACCAAAGTACTGAAAATGCACATTCCTACTTTTGTAAAGATGGAAAAAAGCTCCAAAACAACCGCACAATTGCTTTGATGTTAAAGAGCTCTAAATTCTTACTTCAGGAGACATACCCAGCATTAAAACAACTGTCAAACATGAGCGCAGGAGCAATTTTAATTCCATCAGCATTAGTGGAGATTTAACTTTTTTTTCAGCTCTTTCCTACAACACAGGCAAACATGATAAAAAAATTGGACCAAACAGCTTGAAAGATCAGAGTGAAAATAATGACATATTTACTCATTCTTTTCCTATATATCAAACATAACTTAAAACACTAGTCACAAAAAAATTTTACTTGATTAGTCCAGATTCCTGCCAGCTCTGAATTTGCATAAAGTATTATGAAACAACGCAAATGCAAAATATACTGAAAGATTTGCTATCTACTGGAATTTCTGGATATACAGTTTAGACTGCTAATTTTACAGGTTTTTTTCCAAAAGTACAGTCTCACAAAACATATAGTATAGAATATTTTCAACCTGAGTTGAACAAATATTTTCAACCTGTGTGAACAAATCTAGGACTCCAAAGAGCTGAGCATGCGATAATGCAACTCACTCAGATGTGTGTCACCATCCGCAACACACAAGCAGAAAAACGACAACTGTCGTATTCTGCTCTGTGACAGGGAAACCTAGTAAGTGATACAAATAACGGACATGGCAGAAGAAATGACTGGAACAAAGTAGAAAGTCTGTGGGTTTTAAGTAATCTCTAATTTTTAATTAAGGAAATATTCTCTGTGGCCCAATATGCAGGGGTTTTTGTTCTAAGTTGTGGTGTCCTCAACCTCTCAACAAGTGGATCCTCATCTTCCAAGCAGCCATCAGGAAACTGCTTGGCTGACCAACGTACCAGGGTGGGAGTGGCACGTACGGAACACATGCTGCACATTTAAAACACCAGCCATCACCGCAGCTTCTGGGGAAGCAGTACTCAGCGCTGCGCACTCCTTCACGCTTCAGTCATGCGCTACAGCAAAAACTTCTGCAAAGCATTCAGATTTCCTTCCCAAGAAGAAGACAGACAGACAGTTGGGGATGTTCAGTCTGGAGAAAAGAAGGCTCCAAGGAGACCTTATTGTGGCCTTCCAGTATCCTCAAGGGCCCTACAAAAAAGCTGGTGAGGGGTTTGTTAGGATGTTGGGTAGTGATAGGACTAGGGGGAATGGATTAAAGCTAGAGATGGATCGGTTCAGATTGGACGTTAGGAAGAAGTTCTTCCCCATGAGGGTGGTGAGACCCTGGCACAGGTTGCCCAGAGAGGGGGTGGAAGCCCCATCCCTGGAGGTTTTTAAGGCCAGGCTGGATGGGGCTCTGAGCAGCCTGATCTAGTGGGGGATGTCCCTGCCCATGGCGGGGGGGTTGGAACTAGATGATCTTTAAGGTCCCTTCCAACCCTGACAATTCTATGATTCTATGAAGCACTGATACCATCAGTGCATTCAGAACCACCTGGTTTTTGTTCCATGTTATTTTTTCTTAAGATAAATTTTTAGGCATGAAGAGTCCAGTGCATGATGTCTCTTGTTGTAAGATGCTAATTATCTACCTAATTCTTTACTTGCACTATAGGAAGAAATGCTTGAAATGTAATGAGCAGGTGCACAGTAAATAAGTAGTAATACCTGCTTTTGTTCTGGGTCTTAAAGTAAGGAAAACATGTGTTTTTAGTTCTGTTATTAAATATAGCACTTGCTTCTGTATCTCTAAGGCTTCCAGTTATAGAATTTAGATCAGACTGGATCCACCATAATTTTAAATATTTCAGGAGGGAAAAGAAATAAAAAAAAAAAAAAGCATTCAACTACATCACCAAAACATGGATATATGCAGGCATCAAAATCTGTAGGTTTTCCTTAAAGCATCACAGAATCTCTGAGAACACATCCTGCACTAATTCAGAATGGAGTATTTTTAAAAAATTATGCATTCTTATTTAACATGCTATTAATATGCTTTATAATACTTAATGCACTATAAATTCTAAGCCAAACTAATCTTATTTCCAGAGCTATATTTCCAGGAAAAGTTAAATATCACCAAGTTAGAAGTGTATTGCGTTCTTTGTGTATATCCCCATTAACTCTGATGAGACAGTATTTTGGAAAAGATTTTATAACAGGAGAGACTGACACAAATAAAACCAGAAACTCAAGAACTTAAACAATATTTTAATATAACAAGCATATCCAACTTTCAAATACAAACTGGAACCAACTAACAAAAAAGAAACTTGAAACAACTCTCTGAATGCCAAAAAGGGCTTATGCAAAACAGTGCACATTTATTCGAGGTATCGTATCCATGAAAACAAAACAAAACAAACCCCACTATCTACATTTAAAAAGAATTTTTACCAAGCAAGGCAAAAGAAATTAGGTGGCACATACTGAGTAAACAGATGTAAACAGTGTAAAAATAGAGAATGTTAATACCAATCAACCTAAACCTTTGGTTATGAAAATTGAAATATGAAAACTGAAATAACCCAATATATTAAAGAAAAATAAACCAGAGACATGCAAGTTATTTGTTACAATACACTCATCCACATGGCTAAGTGAAAGTCACGAGCTAGTGAGATGGATTTAGAAATGCGGTCTTCCTTCTTTCTTTAGTTTCCTTAGATTGATTGTCATTCAGTTTTCCACCGAAGTGGAATGGCTGATGAAAAGCTTTCACCCTTCTTCAACCCACTGGTAACTGAATTATTGAAGATTCCAAGCGGGTGTTGGAAAGGAGGCTTAGGGAATTGTGTTTTTATGACACAGTGTGACACACAACCTCACTCAAATGCTACAAGCAAATGGTGCGTGATCTGTTACTGTTCTGGAAAGTAAAAGCTTGGAGGACAGTCAAGTTGTTCCAGATGGAACTGAAAGTTTTTTCAAGTTTCTCCTCACAAGAGCAGTGACCAACTCCATGGTAAATTGAGTAAGCCACTTAACATTTTATTTGCAACACAGAACATTTCGGCAGCTAAGGTATACTGGAGGGATCTGAACAGTGACCCGCAGTGCACGTGCTCTTCAGCAAAATCAGGTTTTGTTTCAGATATACATCAGGAGCCTAAACAACACACGGCTTTTCAGATTGAAGCAACGGTACCGATGCCGCCTCTTTTACATGCACCTACAGGTCCTTCTTGTCTTCTACTTCATTTAAACTGTCCTGAAAAGAAAAGACAAATTGAAAATAATTTATGAAATTCAGAAACCACCGACTCAAGATGCCACATTTGGCCCCCTTCCAGTCATACCCGATTTGTTCGCTACACACCCTTCAGAGCTGCAGTCCCATCGCCACCACCCCAGGTAACATACACGCTTCTGATCCCAGCACAGCAACAACCGTGCAGCCGCCTTCGGCTCCCCGCTCACGTTATACAGGTCAGCAAACTCAGCAGAAAACGTTTTCTGCTATCAACTGACTTATCCTTCGGAACTGCATCCACTGTGTACTCAGCACCTTCTGTTCTTTCCGTTCAGGAGTAAACACAGAAAACTGTAAGGATGTTTTAGATGTGTTCTAGACCACAAAACTGTTAGAAATGCAGCAGGACTACTACGGCTCACTACACAGGGAAGCACAACAAAGAGACGACATGCGTGGTGGTCTGAATTCGAGCACAGACATCAGTTGAGCAATCTCTGTAAGAATATACGGTGATACTGGGAATCAGTAAGCTTCAGGAAAAAGGAAAAAGACTATAGCCAGCTCAAATTTGCCTTTAAAAAAACCTACTTTATTAACATGGGACCAACAAACAGCTCCTCTTGAAAAGCAGGTCACCATAATTTTAACATGAATCATTCACTTTGTCCCAAGACTATTCCTTGTAAGCAGGGTAACTTTCATTTTTATTGAATTTTGATTGAATTCTGAGAAAGACGTTAGACACAGAACATGCAAACACCCATCAAACAATTCAAAAGAACAGGCAAGGCTCCTGGTTCTACCAGAAATAATTACTGTATCTACCATGGGTATTACAGCCATAGAACAGTTTAAGTTGAGACCTCCAAAGATCATCTAGTTCCAAGCCCCCTGCCATGGGCAGGGACACCTCCCACTAGACCAGGTTGCTCAAAGCTCCGCCCAACCTGGCCTTGAACACTTCCAGTGAGGGGGCACTCCCAGCTTCGCCGAGAAACCTCTTCCAGTGTCTCACCCTTCCCTCTACCCCAAAGAGAATTTCTTCCTAATATCTAATCTAAATGTACTCTATTTCAGTTTGAAATCACTTTCCATTGGCCTATCACTACACTCCCTGATAAAGAATCCCTCCCCTTCTTTCCTGTAGCCCGCGTTAAGTACTGGAAGGCTGCTATGACATTTCCCTTGAGCCTTCTCTTCTCCAGGCTGAACAACTCCAACTCTTTCAGCCTGTCCGTGTAGGAGAGGTGCTCCAACTCCCTGACCATCTTTGTGGCCTTCCTTTAGATTTCCTCCAGCAGGTCTGTATTGGGTTGGCTCAGCCGGATTTTGGTGGCGGCAGGGGGGGAGCTTCAGGGTGGCTTCTGCAAGAAGCTGCTAGAAGCTTCCCAAGTTTGATGGGGCCCGACGCTGCTTCGGATGCGGTCCAGGATGCTGCTGGCTTTCTGGGCTGTGAGCACACATTACAGGCTCATTTTTCAGTTTTCCATCCACCAACACTCTCAAGTCCTTCTCCACAGGGCTGCTCTCAATCCACTTGTCATCCAGCCTGTATTTGTGCCTGGGACTGCACCGACCCAGGTGCAGGACCTTGTAACTGGCCTTGTCAAACTTCATGAGGTTGGCAGAGGCCCACCTCTCCAGCCTGTCCCGGTCTCTCTGGAGGACATCCTTTCCCTCCAGTGTGTTGACCACACCACACAGCTTAGTGTCACTGACAAACTTGCTGAGGGTGCACTTGATCTCACCGTCCATGTTGTGGACAAAGATGTTGAACAGCACCAGTTCCAGTGCCAGCTCCCGAGGAACACCACTTGTCACGGGTATCCACTCGGACACTGAGCCATTGACTGCAATTCCCTGAGTGCAACCATCAAGCCAATTCCTTATCCACAATGTGCATATGCAAACCCAATTAAACTCCTAATTCAGCTTTTGCTTGCTGTGTTTCTATTTTTTTTATCTCGTACTTTAATTTGAACTTGTATGGTAGCCTGTTTCCGGCCTAGTGTTGATTCTGTTGGTTTTTTCTTTTTCCTGTTCTTGTGTATCAACAGCATTGCAACATTTATAATGCAGTATTGCAAAAGCATGTCTAAAGAGCAAACAAAATAAATTTACTTTTATAAATGATGTATATAACACACACACACAACTCGTATCACCTTGTTGTTTCCCAAGTGACCACAAAATCAAATCTAATGATGACCTACTAAAGATTCTGGTAAACTCTCTCACACTCAGCAAGCAGAATTTTGTTGGTACAATTTCCGAACATTGTGCTAATATAGCAATCCATAACCACCTACCTGAAGACGTTCATATTCTTTCACCAGATGATCATACTCTCTTTTAAGGCCTTCAGACTGCTTTTTAACTGCAGTGACCTCATTGTTTGCCTTGTGGAGAGCTGTAAAATAACAGAATTAGTGTTTTAATTACTATTTGTATTCCTGTGGTTCCTCAGAGCCCCAGTTACGTATTAGGGCTCCACTGCACTGGACAATGGAAGACTCTCTCCCTCAACAT
>NW_009704358.1:9739-29614 GCF_000703405.1 Apaloderma vittatum
CCTGTTTTTGTTAATTAATTTATTTGAATCTATAGGTTCAAAATCATTCTCATTTTATAAGTCTGCAAGTGGTTTTCCAGTAACAGGACCCATCTCTTTACATCCTGACCCCACCTCTTTACATCCTTTCTTTCATTTCCACACTCTTACACAGCTATCCTTCATCCATTAATGCATTCTTGTACGACATCAATACAAAAAAACCCAAATCATTTTCTACATATCCGACAAGTCAAATCCCATTGCATTTACTCTCTCTGACCTTACTACTGTTCAAAATATTCAACAGTAAAATTTGAAAATCCCTCTAAAAAAACCAAACGTGACAAATTGATACAACTGTGAATTTTAAGCTGTAGACAAAAACACATGCATATGCCATTTTGCCTCAAGAATTCGCTAATTAGAAAGCTAAATTTTGCCTTTGTTTAAAAATTCTTGTACATATAGTAAAAATTTAGAATATCTCATTTCTGATGGAGTTGTAACTCATTGTTACTGATCTAATACTATTTACAAGCAGCTGCACAGTTCTTTAGTTGCACCTAAAACCTGCTGTATCTTTAAAACATGACCAAAATATCTAAAAGTATCTGCAACCCAAGAAAGCAAACAAGTCGCTGCATTGTTTCAATGTTTTGACCAAAACAGATGTGCGATAGGAACGCCTCACCTAACCCTAGAAGAAGAATCAAAAGCAAAGAACAGATTGTCCTTTCCGCTTGTGTTGCCTACGGACAAGAAAAACCCACAAAACAAGGCCCAAACCCAGATTCACCCCTGTTGGGCCACACAATAGAAAGGATCACCAGATCTTAGACGACATGAATTCCCCAGCAAGTCGAATTCTCTGCGTGTCTTCTAGTGAAGCAAGAGAGCCTGTCCACACATCGCTGCTCAACTACGCTGCCATTGCGCTCGCCGCAGCACAGCCAAGTCGATGGTACAGGTATATTGCTGCCATATGGACTGTATCATATCAACAGCGATCCAGCCGAAAACAGACGATCCTTTGTGTGCACAATACAGTCAGTTGTTATTTCTGGCTTCCATCTAGCCTGTTACTTTGCCTCACAGGACACAGAACAGCTGGACTGGCAGCAAGCAAAGCCCAACAGCTGATTGTTCCCAGCAAGTAAAGGCATGTGCAGGCAGCAGGAGAGCGCACTGCTTCTAAGTTAATGCAACTAATGAGAGGAACGGTCACCAAGTCTCAAAACCGGAATCGGCCTCAGTATTGAGAGGTGGACTATGCTTTTTCATCCCTTCCCTTCAAAGAAAGAAAGTCAACACAATATTCTTATGGCAGTGTATCAGTGGAAGACGTTTATGGAAAACTTTATCCCTTTACACTGAATGTATGACTAGAGGTCCATAAACTAATGCAACACGTACTGTCTGGAAGAAGTAGAGAACTTGTCCTTCCCTTACCACATTCTCTGTATCCTGTTCAAGGCCAGGTAGTTTACTTCAGATTCCTTTAAAGTCGAAGCAGGATGAGGAATAAAATTGCTTTGAAGAGGTTACCACAGCCCAGCAGCTGTAGCATTTCTATTTTCCTCTCAACAAGGATGAAGAATCAAATACTAAAACAACACCAAACAGCTACAAAAGCAACCAACTGGGCATTTCCATGCACAACTCCTAGTCCTGGCCTGACTAAATAACTTGATTTACAGTGCTTGTTACTAAGGAAACTATGTGGAACTTAAATTAGCATAGCTCACAATACAAGTCTAAACCAGAACTGATTTGGACTAGTTTAAGATCCATCTCTTAAGAGTCTTTAAGCTGAGAAAGAGCTATTCACATTTGAGAATTAAGGAACTGACGGGACAAGAGATTTGCCAACAAATACACTGTAAAGCTGGGAACACAGCTCCAGTCAAGTAACTCCATACTTATTCTCAATTCTCTTCTTAAGAGGCAGTGGTTACAAAAGGCGCATTACAGCATCTTCAGATGGCATAAGGGGCCTCATGTAACAAAACCAGGACTGCTGTATGCAGTACCGTCCCTTCAAATCAACAGATACGAACATCAACTGTTGCTGCACATGACATAGCGTACTAGCTCCCACCAAGGTTACGATCTCACAGTTAAAAATAAGGTTAAGTATGACAGACTTTGTTCTAAACCTCCCTCTGCCAATGGCTAAATAACATCAAACCATGGTTAATTCTTTTAACTTGTATCTCCTATTCCCAGCTTACAAAAAAAAAAATAAAATCTGATAGATTGGGGTTTTGGTGTTTTGGGTTTTTTTTATCTGTTTGTTTTTTAAAACTGGAGTGCTTCAGTGGAGCTGAACACAAATACAGTTTTCCCATAGGGCACTAGCCTGCAACACAAAGGCCAAAGTGAACTCTCCCTGGCAGCAACAGTTCTATGAAAAGTATTCTCAACATCTGTATTATTCATAGATTTCCAATTTCTAATAATTGTAGCATTTAAGTAAGTGTTGTTCATCTGTACATGCATACTTTCTAGAACAATCAAAAATTAAAAGCTATTTTAAAACCACCTCTCCACACAAATTGTTGCTCTCTTGCTGTCTCCTACATCACTATGCAACCTTGAAACAAAAAGCACTCGTGACACATTCTGTACACACAACAAGCCTCATTAAAGGATGCACAGAAGTTCCATCAGAATTTCCTCCTGCCCCACTGTGTGTCTATGATGACAATAACATATAAATAAAGAGTATTTTCAGAAAAAGTTGAACTGAAGTTCAAAAGCACCTCGATGACTTTGGTGAGTCAGTACGCGTTTCTCAAAGTGAAGTCCTAGCAGCAGAGACGAAGAAAGGGTCTTTAGATTTTATCTCAGTGTGGCACTACAGACTCGGCTCAAAACTGCAATAAGGTCACAGCTCAGTAACTGCACTCAGGTGCTAGGACCATGGTGACCATCATGCTACGTCAGATGCAGGGAGAAGTGCACGTCACTTGCCATGAAATACTGTTACAAGAATGAGGGGTCAACGAGCTGGACAGGAGTCTGTCACCAGTGTGTTCTGCTGAAAGACTTGATCAACACTTGTTCCGTATAAATCTCTGTTGTGTAACTGAAGCTCTAGCCTTTACCATATACTGGGACAATGGCACCAAAAAAAAAATGACCCAAGATAGAAGGTGAAGTAGCACTGCAGAAGTCTCCCTCCTGCTCAATTGGTCCCATAACAACAAACGAACATTTCACACATCAGCATTTCCACAGTATGGGATCTGTGTGCGAGAAAATAAAGTTAATGCACCAAAGGTCCCACTCTTGCCCCCAAGCCAAGGACCACTGTAAGGACAGCTGCTTTACAAAACTTCTCTTGGACTCTGACCTCGTGTCCAGTTGCAGATACTTTGTTTTGTTGTAGCTTTTTCGATAATTTTCAAAACTAGCAAAACGAAACAACTATCATAGCATCTTTTTCCCCAGAAAATGCCTACAGGTCTGAGACCAGCAGCCACACTGCGAGCCTTTACTTATCTGAATCAATGTTTTGTCAGACCCAAGTCTAATGTGCAGCAGGAGAAACATTCTCACATCTGCAGTGGGCGCTCCTAGGAGTATGTGTATTTATTTCTAGGTATCAATGAGACATTTTTCATAATATACAAGTGTACCAATAAAATACCATCTTGGAAGGTCCAAACGGTCACGTCATTACATGTCCAGGTATGTTAAACAAGGATTTAGGCTCTGAGAACGCTAGCCCCACTGCTGGGTGCCTATAAAACTCCCAGTATGTGGGTCTGCAACAAAGTAGTGAAGAACTAGCCTCCTTCCCTTCACTTCCACAACAAAGCAAAAAAGGGCATCAAGGGGGATAGAAAAGTCAAGTGGAAAAGAAAACAAATTTGGCTGAAATCTGTGTCACTTATTTCCAACTTTTCCTTAGATTTTAGCAATTTCATTACTCAAGTCTCTTTGTCCTGTATTTTCACTCCTCCTCCCCGATTGCCCAGAGCAGAGTAGGTGGCAAAGTATCTTCTTAACTTAGGATTTCACTTATGGTTAAGTGGAAAAAAAAAAAAAATAAAATAAAAAGGTAGACTGTTGCCTGTAAAAGGCAGGAAGCCAAAAGTCAGCAACGACTACTGTCTTCACACTATTGGGAAGAGGAGACATCCTGAATTTTCTCTGCCAAAAGTGTAAATACTGGATCAAAGTCTTACACAAAATTTGAATCTCCCCTGAAGTCACAGCACCAATCTGACACAAAAATGTTATTTAAACATGAAGTGGACTTACATTTAGGACTCCTTCTGGTTACCACTTTGAGTCAACTCACCTTTCAACCTGTGACCTACAGCAAAGTAGCTTAACAAATGTACTATATCAGAGCAATGAATACTTGAAACAGCTCTGTGAAAAAGATTATACTTATTTTTTCATCCAAGCAGTGAATACAAGCCCACCAAATCCCCAGTGAAACGAGAACAAAATCCAAATTTATGACTCCTCCTGATACAACAGCTAAAAAACAAACAAGAAGAAATCCCCTAAACCCCAAACCAGTGAAGTTCTCCTTTTCATACTAGTTTTGCCTTGTTTCACTGTTAGGTGGCATGTCCTACTCTTTACCTCCTTCCTTGCAATCCCCCAAAATACACCCTGAATTTCATGGATTGGTTGCATCAGTCACGTGAGCTCAGAAGCATGAAACAAGATATTAAAAAGAGGAGAAACAAGCTTCTTGATCTCAACTCTGATTTTGTGTTATGCATTGCTCACACTTAGTGAGCGTGAAACTCAACATTCACCCACTCAGTTGCAGAAGTTTCAAAAGAAGACAGTAAATTCAATTCACATTAAATCTCTGACACCGCCATAGAAAGCTGTGTCTACAAATGTGGATATTATGAAGTACTTCAAGCTCTCTGGCACCAGTTTGCTCAAAATAATGTATCAGAAAACTTACAAAAAATAAGACAGATGTACCGTAACATCATCTAGCTGCTGATGGTAATTAACATAATCCTGGGGTTTTCCATTCTGGCAATGAGGGGGATGGCATCAGGGGAAGGGTTGTAAATATTTTCCTATTCATTCCTGAAAAAGACCCTCCCTTCTTAACAAAAGACTCAAGGGTGCCTTAATTTATACAACTTTTGGATGGACAACAGCCCACAGGGAAACTGCAGCTGAAGCAGCATGTGGTAAATCTATTTACTCCTTAGCTTTCTCTAGCATTCCTGACAAAAAAGCTTACATTATATTAGTGTTACATACCACCAGTTAGTTTAAATAAAACATAGACTTCTAAGCTTTTCATTGATCCTGTCACTTCAAAGGCAGCTTTGCCCCCATTCTTTAAGAAAGCAGCAGGAGAGGGAAAACCCACAATCAAACTTGTCTGAGAATGTGAACTAATGAGACTCTCTATTTAAAGATTCTTGTTGCTTCAAGCCCAGCTGAAAACAGCTGTTCTACAGGTCTTGTTCATCTTCCCATAGGAAAATGAGAAATGATTCATGTAATATTTGTTGTTATTCCTACAGCTTAGTAGCAGTGCCATGCAAAACGAAAACAGAGCTATGTTTAGATGACAACACGCTAGCCAGTACCATAAATATCTGTATTTTGTTACATTCTGAACATGTGATCAATGCTTACAAGGTCACAGGCTGTGTTATCTTAAAAATACTAATTTCAGATGAGCAGGTGTTTGTAAGCATCACACACCTTGACAGATCCCAGTAAGACAGAACCTAACAGGTAAAATCTGCTTCTACCTCAGTTTAGGTTGCCAAGAAAGTAGTTTGGACAAACTAAACCTTAAACACAGAAGCTGCTAACATGCAAGGCATGTTTCACTGTAGACAAACAAGATTAAAAAAGGTATCAGCTCAAATTGTTAATTACAATTACAAAACAATTCAGGTGTTCAAATTACACGGTATACATTTTCATAACAAAAACATTCAGTAAAATACGGGGATGGCAATGGCATATTTTCCAGTTCCTAGTCAAAAGTGAAGAAATCCCACGCCAAGTGTTCTGTAAACTGATGAAGTTATTCAATGCTATACCTAGAGCACATTTTTGACATTCAGTGTTGCAATCTTTTCCTAACTGAAAAAAAGTACTAACCAATACTTACCATCTGATGTTTTCTGTAGCTCCGCTTTCAAACGTTCAACTTCCTTCTTCAACTTATCAGTTGCTTCCCCTGACTCATCCTTTTTACTGCTTCCTTTATCATTCAAGGCCTATTAAAAAAATCACAGTTGCTACAATTAATTTTGTTTTCTTTAGCCTGACATTAATGCCAAACAACTAGAGAATGTCTACCTTCACCTTGCAAAGTGGCAGATTTTATCAAATGCCAACACGGCACAGGCAGATACTCATTCCAGGAAAAAACATCCCAACATTAAAATAAATAATAAATAAATCTCAATGTTTTAAGTCTATAGTAATGGCATCTTTGCAATAGTGTGGCATTGTCTCCTACGTAAGAGTACTCTGTATCTCTGCAAAATACTGTTCAGGTTATAAATGGCTTTCCCAGAAGACATATGCTGGGACTGAAGTGACGGCACACCGCTGCGTTTATGTGCAACTTGTTCTAATAATTATTCTGGTTAAAATCACGCAATACATCACTAATCTCTCCTTGTATGTTTGCAGCTCTTTCTTTGATCGTCAGAATACCTCAATATTCAGATTGCATTTCCACTGAAATTCAAGAAAAACTACGAAAGGATCCAGCAAGAGCCCTCCCAGTACTAGACACAAGGGTAGTACACTCCTGTACTCTGAGAACGTTGGCACTGCTACACTTACGCATGCCCTCAGTATTAAGACAATTACTACCAATGACTTAAAAGTATCATACGTTACGGATTAGATCCTGTGATTAGACCCTTCGCTCGTACAGCCTCTATTATTCAATCAAACATCACCTCTGCTATAAAAATGGCAAAAGAAGTGGTAAACACTTAATGGAAAAAAAAAAGGTACAACTGAGATGAACAGCCATTAGGTGAACTGGCGATATCAGACTTCACGGTGGGAGCGAAGGGGAAAGGTGACTTTAGAAAGAAGGAAAAGAACATTTCACAAAGGCTGGTAAACAATCCAAAGAAAAGAACTGAAGAAAGTTTTTCAGAAGCTATTTAATCAAAAAGTAGAAATGGCATTTGGCTGCTGGTAACAGGACCACAGCCGATTTGTCACTAAACTGGCCACAGATTCCCTCCTTCACTTTGTGTATTTATAGAAAGGAAAGAGGTGAGCACAAACAGTTATTTCTGTAAACTTTTAAGTCCTGTGCTCCATGGAACCTCTGAACAGGAGACGGCACAGACTTGACAAACTAAAGCAAACTTATTTACACTCATGGCCAGTGCCCTATATGCAATCGCTCAGGCCTCTCTCTGATGGTGGAATGAAGCACACTTGAAAATGAACATTCTGCAGGAGCCAAACTACAGAGGAACTTCAGTCCTGATACCTCTATAAAGAGAAACTGAACGAATGCTGACTCTGTATCTCCAGCACAGCCGAGATCCAGGCTCAGCACGCTGACTGTACCTGTGGCTACCACTGCTTTCACAAACCATGCACTCAAACCCACAGACAGAAACAGATGGGAACACAGTTGCCAGTTTCTATTGCTTACAAAAGGCTAAGGGGATGTGTTGCTACAAAAATGTGAAAGCAGAACAAAGAGAGGTCTTTTGGCCAAATCCCAACAAGACAGAGGGAGAAAAAAAAAAAAAGAAGTACCAGTATGCAGCAGAGAGACAAATTCCACGGCTGAGGGAGGGAGTCCGGATCATTTTGCCAAAACATCAAACCCCCAAATTTTGGAATCATCTCATACTTGTGAAATACCTAACACACACTCTAGCAATCCTTGCTTAATTACACCTTTCAAAAAACTGGATACTTTTGCATCCCCTTGTAGTACTTTTTGCCCAGAGCCTGTTCTCTTCGTCCAAAGATTTATTACAAATAAAAAAAAAATTAAAAAAATACAGTGCTGGTAACCACAGACACTGCTCCAGATAAACTGGAAGGCAACCTGCACACACCTGCAACGAACTTTGTTTTGACAATGTGCCAGACTGAAGAATGCTGTCAAGGTCTTTATACCCTGGATACCCGCACTCTAGTTTATGGCTCAATCTCTTCCAAGAGAAGTCAAACTAACCTATTACGAGAAAAGATTTCATAAATTTATCTTTATCATCTTAGCTGACTTCCCTTCCTGCATAACTGTACGCTGAACCACAACAAGGAAACTACACCTTAATTCTTTCCATTCTTCTTATAAGTAACATATAACTTTGGTCCATTGGTGGTTATTTTAGGCAAGAATTTTTTAGTAATATCCTCATTAATACTATGGCAGCATCTTACTGAGAAAGGCAGGTATTACGGAATTGGGTGACCTACCATAAAAATAGATGAAAGAATACAAACCCTAATAAATACCAAAAAAATTTTCCAATTTAGAAAAGGTATTTTTAGGACTGGAGCAAATCCTACTTAGAAGAAACAGACAGCATGACAACAGCTATACTTTTCTATACTGGACTGCTATAGCCCTGACCTAAAGAAGCAACTATTTAGGACAAAAAGAGCAAAATTAGCGTCTCCTTCTGCTTTGCTATGATTAAGTTCAGAGAGATATTTTAAGAATATATTACTACTATGATGAAATTTGTACTGGAAAACCAGAACATTTATTTGGATTATTTTAGTTTCCTTTGTTAATAAAACACTATTGAAATTTATATTCAGTATTCTGAATTACATATTTTAAGAACATTTTTCTCTCTTTTTCTACCAGTGGAAAAAAATGAATGACTTACTTAATAGCAAACCATTCTCAGAGAACTCTGTATTACCTACTTGCTGTATAAGAAAATAACTAAAAAAAGCTCAGAGATACCTCCTGCAGCCTTTCATTCTCGGCCATGTATTTTTTGGCTGCTTCAGTAGCATCGTTTACTTGTGCTTCCAGAGCTGCATGAGATGTCATCCCTTTTGCCAACTGAGTAAGAAGGGTAACAGTACGTCTCAATACACTGGTGAAGAAACACAGTTAACAGCACAATAATTCACAGCACAAATTAGAAACAAAACTAAACAAACTCAGA
The DNA here is from genome assembly GCF_000703405.1 of Apaloderma vittatum. NCBI lineage: Eukaryota > Metazoa > Chordata > Aves > Trogoniformes > Trogonidae > Apaloderma > Apaloderma vittatum. Next base: position 18,853 of record NW_009704358.1, read on the forward strand.
TAAATTCACCCCTAAACAAAACAAACCTTTTTCTCTCTCTCTCTAATAGATGTGAAAACAAAATCACAAGAGGACTGTTTATGCATGTGAAGGGAAACATGCAGGCTCATCAATAACAAATAATAGTAGAACAAGAGACTGAAAAGATATTCAGCCACCAAAAATCTGATTTTTGCCTGACGAAGAATCCACTCCCTCCCAAAATCCCACAGCCATTAAGGGGTCAGAGATATGCTTGCTTAAAGGCTGAAATTTTGTTTCACAAACTAATGTTTTGAATTGGATCTCCGAATCAGATCTCCGAATACAAGATCCAAGCAACACGTTACGGCAATGAGTACAATGCAAAAAAAAAACCCCAAACCAAAACAAAAAACACTCTACAACTTAATAAAAGGCCTTACAATAATAAAATTAGCAATGGGAGCATGTTAATCTTCAAAGTACTCTGTTGACACTGTAAAAATCAGAACACACATGAATGTCAGCACTTATATGGCACCTCAAACCCAAGCTTTGCAAATACCTCCCTTGATTTGATTTAGTGATTGCCTCTTTGCATCCCTACAGTCATTATTCATCCCAGAGTCTTTCAAAGTGTTGCTGAATCAAGGAAAGGCAACACTGAATTAAATTAATTCCTGTAATATAACTATGCAGCTGCTCTTCAAAAGAAATTTGAAAATCCAAGTAATTGGCTTTTTCATAACTGAAAGTGTATTAATAGACCTTTTGGCCTTCAAGGTAAGCCCTCTCCCCAGCTTTTTCATTGAAGTCTCATTTTCTTAATTTTTTTGGTTTTAATAAAAAAAAGGTAAGGTCTCCATGTCAATACTTCCCCAAGGGTTAGTATGTTTTACTACTGCTTACTAATTCATAGATGCAGCAGTCAGGAGTCAGTAAAACTTCATTACTAAAACAGAATTACAGAATCATGCAGGTTGAAAGGGATTTCCAGGGGTCATCCTGTCCAAGCTCCTGCCCACAGCAGGAACAGATTGAGCAGACTGCTCCAAGGCTTGTCCAGTTGAATTTCTGATGGAGCTTCCACCATCTTTCAGGATCCTTGCTAAAGTGCCTGATGGCTCTTGATACCAAAATAACGTACTTTTTATCGCACATCAGAATTTCCCAGGCTCCTGGCCTGTTGCCTCTTGCCACTCCTGTATGGATCCATTGAGAAAAGCTGGCTCCATCGTCTCTACACTCTACCACCGCAGAGCTGCAGAAAGCAACAGTGGCAGACAGAAATTCTTCCTTCATGGTCTCTTTTTTCTGACTGAAGCCAAGCTCCCTTATCCTCTCCTTATAGGTCACATTTCAGCCCCCAACCTTTTCAGTCCCCTGTTACAGCACTCGAGTATTTTGGGGAGTCAAAACTGGACATGGTCCTGCAGCTGCAGTATCACCCGTGCCAGAGGGGAGTAACCGCTTCTCTTGACCTGCTGATTACACTCTTGCTATTACAGCTCAATATGCAACTGTCTGTCTACCCGGACTCCCAGGTCCTTTTTTGCAAAACTGCTTTCTGCCCAGCCAGCCAGTCAGTCAGGCCCCAGCCTGGAAGCTTTACATGGTTATGTCATAAAATGTCAGACTTTGTATTTGCCTTTGTTGAACCTCACCAGATTTTTGGCAGCACTTTACTCCAACCTGTCTAACTCTCTCTGAATAGCAGCCCTGCCCTCCAAGATATCAGCCACTCTGATTTGGTACCGTCTGCAACTTGCTGAAAGCACATTCAATCCATCGATGTTGTTAATAAGGACATTAAACAGTATTCTTCTCCATGGACATCCCCTTGTCACGGGGGAGAAGTTTGCGTGCCCTTATGAGGTTGCGAGCTATGCCGGCAGTGGCATACGCCTCCGATAGGGTCTCCTAGGCCAGACAGGTCTCAAGTGAAGGGTCGGACTAAGTGTGTCCACGGGTAGGATGGGCTCACTAGCCTCCCAGCAACCATCCTAGGAGAAGGACAACTCTAACTCCAAATCTGGCAGATGGAGCTTGTTTAGCCCTGTAAGGCCATCCATCTAAGAGAAGGACACTCTAACTAAACCTGTGTCCTGACGACTTTGCTGTCACCGTGCAAGCTCACTAGGCCCTGGCAGATGAAGCTTAGGAGTAAAGGGTGGGGCCAGTTCTGCGCACACTGAGCCTCACCTAAAAAATCTACTGCGCAGGCTTGAAGGTTACACCCACATTCCCGCATCGGCCTTTTTAGCCATCAGCGCGCTTGTAGCAAGTGTAGGTAGAGCCCTTCCCATACCTTGGTTTGCAAAGTAGCCATGATGATGAAGAAACAGTATTTTGCCCAGTACCAATTCCTGAGGGGCAGCAGCTGGAACTTGCATTACTATGACCCTTTGAGTCCAAAGGCCCAGTGAATTTTCCATCCACTTTTTCTTTCCCCCCCTACTTCTCCAGCTCATATCTCTCCACAGGCTATAAGAGACTATGTCAAAGGTCCTGCTAAAAGCACACAAAATCCACTGCTACGTCCTTTACCCACACAGCCAGTCATCTTGCTGCAGAAAGCACCAGCGATGATCAGGCACAATCTCCCCACAGTAAATCTCTGCTGGCTGTTCCAAGTCACTGTATCCTTCATGCCTCTAGAAATGGCTTTGAGTAAGATTTGCTCTGTAAGCTTTCCAGGCAGGTGAGGTTGATTAGTCTCTAGTTCCCTACATGCCACTTTTTGTCCTTCTTAAAGACAGGTACAACGTTTGCTTCTTTTCAGTCACCGTGATCCTGCCCCGATCACCATAGTCTCTCAAAGATGACAGAGAGTGGCATTGCATGACGCTGGCCACTCCCTCTGCGCACAAGGACGCACCCCATCCTAGGATGCCCCAGATTTCTCCATGTCCAAAACCCGTCCGAGCACTCCCTAGCTACATCTGCTGCTCCTGTGGGTAATGTTACATTCTCCACCAACTCTCCTAGAAGGCTCAGAGAATTGGGAGGCCAAACAGCAGACCTCACCTGTAAGAAACAATTTAAGGTAAGGTTGGTAACAAGATCGCAGTGTCTCATTCTTATCCATATCCTCTGTCATTTGGTCCCTTGCTTCTTTAGCTTTCCTTTTGTTTTCAGCCCTTCTCATCCCTCTCTGGTTCAGCATGGGGTAACAGAGGGCCAGACAATCCTTTACAGGTTCTCCCCATCTCCCAAGGCGTGAAGTCAGATTAACAGACAGGTCCCTCTGTCCTGCCCAGGGGACAGTCTCTGGGAACTACGACACTCCTCTTCTCTGTGCAGACAGCAGGTGAATACGCAGCTGGCTCCAATACCTCCACCGATAGGAGGTTATTTTCCTCACCTGTAGCCAGTGTTCTGCAATTGCTGAACCACAGATGAAGATGAGCTTTTGTTGTGTTGCCAGAAGCTATAAGCTTCTAGCCTCCTCCATTTGAGGAATCTTCACCTCACTCTTCCAGAATTCACTCTTCCAGAATTCTCCTATTGGCTGCTGTGCTAAAATGAACCAAAGCTGACCCAAAGAATGAACTAGGGCACCCAAGTACCAACGACATGGCCTTACCTTGGTTGGGTGACAGCAGTAGCAGCGTAGGACAAGGCAACCCAAGGAACATTTTTGCCCCCTTTTCTGACAGACATTATACCTAGTTAACGGGTAAGCAAAATAGCTCTACTAAAGAAAAGGTCTCTGATGTAACCACTACTGTGAGAGTATTTATTTCTTCTAAATCTTGGCAAAAGGCCAGCAGCCACAACAAAGAACTTAAGTAAACCTCTTCAAGAGGAGAAGTTTCATCCACAATAAAATCTATTAGGGACAACCAATAACTTTTCCTCCTTGAAAGCTGAGTGGGAGAAGGCTCCTGAGGGACCAGCTTCCAACTCTTGCATAGGACACGATACAGTTACTTGTCTCTTGGAACAGAGATCACAAACATTTCTGTGCATGTTTACTTAACCTTTCCGAAGAAAGGCAAAGAACATGATGCATTCCTATCACTATTGTGTAAAGCTGCTACCACCTTTTTTTCCCCAAGTTTTCCTGCTCAAATTTTTCCTTGATGCTACTTTATGTACAATGCTCCTCAATGATCAGCTAAAATGGTCAAACATCACTCCAAGGGGAAGAAGTCTGTCAGAAGCCTCCGTGATTTCAGGCATTTCCTTGTTCTGCTTTCCTCTTGCATATATAGGCAACGCCAAGCAGCTCACTGAAGGATCCAGCGGAGGGCCAGCATTCTTTGCCCAGTGTTACCATAAAAACTGTACAAATAGGAAATCATCTGATGAACATCTGCTTCCAGTCATTTGCACTATCTGTGTCCAATTAGTCCATGCACTCCTTGCCCAACTTGTAAGACCTGCGGGTGGTTGTGGCTACTGTGAAGATTCACAGTTAATCTTGGCTGATACTGCTGGGCAGTACAGAACTGTCCTTTCTGTTACCCTCTTTTATTAGCTGTATTTAAACATCCTGAAAGCGATCATAATATCATAGCAGGCCAGTTGCCACAAAGTGCTTGATCTGAAATAATATCTGAAACCTTCCTCAGAAGCTGCAACATCATCCTGAACTTCCTAACTTCAAGCTTTAGATGAAGTAGTTCAAGTCAGTCTCAAGCTTGCTCTTAACACAGCAGACTGCAATAAAACTGACCTGCAACACATTAAAATTATTTTAACAGTACTTTAGTTTTTGAGGGTTTTTTAAGCTTTTTGGGTTCAAAAAAACCAAAACACAGGGCATAAGTTTAAGGAAGGAAATGAGTATTCCCCGAAGAAATTTCTCCTGCAAAATACATGTTTTCTCAAGTATTCAAAACGTTTCTTTCCATGTGTTGCTCACATATCCTTTCAACCTTCAAACATTTGTAAGATATTATTTTCCCTGATCTTACTTGCCTCTTCGCCAATCTGCTCCCACTTAGTTCTTTAATCTCTTCATAGGAGCCTTCCAATATTTTTTTTTATAGTTGCATTACTTTGTGTGACAGTTCCTGTAAGAAATGTGCTATGTAGAAATTAGAAAAAAAGTTATACTTACAGCCAAAGAAATAACGAAAAACCTGAGAGATAGAGATTTCTTTGGGATCAAAATCTGAATATGATCAAATGCATTGGTATTTACATTTATGGCCTTTTCAGTCATGTGGACAGCTGAATACTTCCTGACTTCTCTAACAGCATCTGCAAACAAAAACAGGTTGTTTTTATTCACATCTGTGGGTGTGCATGTATGATGAACCAGTCACAGTACTAATGTATTTGGACTTTCTGCTCAGCAAACAGGCACAGGATGAAGAGTGACCTCACTAATGTTATCCATACATTTTAAAAATGGGTCTTGCTGAATCACTGAAGCAATACAATACATTTCCAGAGCTATGCTAAATCATTGCCCAAACATGCTTCAACAGCCATTTCTAATACTTGCACCCAGCCACCAGGGATCAGGCCAAAAGCAATGCAGATGTTACCAGAGACACTACGGAGTGTCAAAATGTCACTGCTGTCAACCGACTTAAGATCCAGCTAGTGGACAAACAGTGAGAAAACAGAGAGAGAAGGGGAAAAGAAGGGATGCATTCTGAAGTATTTGTCTTGTATGGAATTTGTTAGATAAGCATGTATTTTAGTAGTGACAGAAGTGTCTACTTTATCCTTAAATCATGAAGAGGAAAGAAGTATTTCTGTAATATCCATCAAAACAGGAAGACTGTAGTAACGCAGTGTGAAACAAACAGAACAGAGGGGTTAAGCTACACCTCAGCTTGCTTTCATCTGTCTTTCATCCATCTTTCAGCTCCCTTTCATCCATCATATACTCCTGACAGTTCTGCAGAAGGGCCAATACACTGCCAACACTTTTCAAAGGACAAAATAATTAATTAGGACTTACAACAACGTAAAACCAAAACCTAAACCACTTAACACTTATTAGAACATATGAGCTCAAGGTCATCATGCACACTTCAAGCCAATATGGCATCTACAATCTCTGCCTGTATATCAGCAAAAATATACATTTCACGACACATCATGAATCCTGGCAGAATATTTTGGCCACATGTCATTAAATTGCTGCTGTATTTATCTATGCAGACTATATAAACTCCAAAGAAAAGCACCTGTGAATAACATCACTTATGACTGTCTCTTTCATATTCATAAGCTATTTAGAAGAGGAAGAAAAAGAAAAAACAATTTGAAGTGAAACTTTGAACAATGCAACAGAGACAAAGACCAAACAAAAGTCCACATCTCTGTGCTACAGGAAGATTCTAATCTTGCAGTAACCCATCATCTTGTGCTGTGGGACAAGCATCTCATCACCGCTTTACTTTAGCCCAAATCTATCTTTCTGCAAAATCAATGGCCATTACCAACTCAAAAGCAAACTAGCAGTTCAAGAGAGTAAATGGAACTCATCAGTTCGCAACCTGAACACATTTACTGAAGGATCTATTTCTAAGGATAATACTGAAGATAATTTAAAATAATATTTTAAAAGCTTATTTGCATTTGTAGTGCTTTTTAATATTAGGAATATAATATAGCAATCTAGTCTTTGTAACATATGCAGTGAATCTGTATGTTTCTCTCAGCAGAGAATAAAACCACACATTTTTTCTTTGTATTTAAAGTAGCATACAGGAGATGCTTAACACACAAAGCAGTCTGGACAGACATTAAATGAAATCAGTCAGACATATGGTCATCATTCAGGGTCCAGTTTCACTAAAGCTTTAATCCTACTTGACAGACCTTAGGATCTACCAATACTAAATGTACAGAACAGCTGTTTTGTATCTGTGCTGAGCAAAAGTACTCAAATAGCTCAGTGCTTGGATATATTCTTTCGTCTTCTGTTTCAACAGCAACCAAGAGAAAGAGTGCCATCTACTGCAGATTGTGCAGCTTAGCTAAACTCTTGTATCAAACATTTGAAGTCCATTTACTTCTGTGAGAAAGCGAAACCAAGCAGCGGTTTAGATCGAGCTCAATTTTGCCTCCTCATTCACTGCTGAATTACTATTGCGTCTGGATTCCCAACACAGATGCAGTATAAGCCCTCTCAATTTCCATTCTATTGTAGAACTTCTAAACAAATTAGCTGACTTATATTAGGCTTGAATACTTTCAATTAATCTATTGCCATGAGCTCTATACAGCAGTTTTGCCCCCATTTGTTAAGAAATTATTTCACACTTACCAAGAAACAAGACGATCAGTAAAACTATTATTGTGAGGAACATCTTGTTCCAAAACACTGCCACTTTGCTCCATAGAGGAATCATAAAAATTTTCTGCCATCTGTAAAACAATATTATGTTATTCAAAGATAATTGAACACTAAAAGAAGAGCATGATAACCTCACAGAAGACAGCCTTTTTATTGATGAGACTTATGTAGGGTCTCTGAATAGCTGCTTTAATTGCAGTATAGTTTAGGTATATGTAACTTTTCCAACAATCCAACTTGCTTATCTCCTTTTTGTTTGTTGTCAATTCAGGCAAAGACAGTTGGTTCAACTTGAAAACTTCGCACAAGGCAAGTACTCTCCGGAGTGTTTTATTTTAGCTTTACTTTGGCTAGCCTTACTTTGTGTTCTGTCCTGGCTACAATACAGTCAGGGATAGGGTAAAGACTGTAAGACCCATTCTATCACTTTTATTTCTACCCACTCATACCGCTTGTTGCCAGATAAAATCCTTCAAGAACTAAGATCTCTACCAGCCCTCTTCAGAAGGCTTATCTTTTACACCAAGGAGCCTGCATCATTATAAAGTACAAGGACCGTTACCACATTCTAACTTGCAAAAGACAACAAAAGGACAAGCCTACTGTTTATATTCTGTAAAGAGTTAAAAACTCTTTCAAGAGCATAAATTTATTGGCTACAGAAGCAACTTCAGAGACCCAACAGTGGTGAAGGCCAGGTTTGTTTTTTTTGTTTAAGCAGTCAATTGCCTGTTCAACATTACTACACGAAGGGCTCTGCAAGAATTCACACAGCACAAATGAAGAACCTGTGATGCGCTCAGATGAACTGAAACCCACAAGAGACAACAACAGAGCAGCTGCTCATCCTTTGCTGCAGGTTAGAATCGGTGCTACTGCACAAATGAAGTAATAGCTATTTATGCCAGAGGGCTGTAACACAGGCATGCTAGTCACCAACTGATTACATCAGGTAAAATTTCTAGGTTTTATTAAAAGTATTCAGATTCTCCCAAGACTGTTAAAATTTGTCTTTCACCAAAGCAGCTTCCAACCTACTATGAACTTAACTTAAATTATGTATCATCATATCCCATGGCTCCTTCCAGTTGTTTTAGCATTGTATGTGAAAAAACCTCATTTAAAACTTTTAGTATAGCCTGAATTCCTTATAGCAGACAGCCACAGTCTGTACCAACCAAAAAACCTTGTGTTAATTAAACCAAGCTACAACTCAAATGAAGCCAACTTTCTAACTTGTTAAACATGCAATTCTCTAAGTTTCATACCGATCTCAGCTTAATAAGTGATTCTCTTAGGTATGACCTTAGACAAATTATACTGCCAAGTTATACTCAGGCTAAAAATAAGATCCCTCTACTGCAAAGTCTTCCTCTGTTATATTTTCACACTGATTTTTCCTCAGGAAGTACTGAGGAATTCCTTTTGGTGACATAAGTCACCAACAAACATAATCCTTCCAAATTATAATACTAGACACCAGTATAGATGTAGGGCATGTGGCAGTACATATTTTTGCATACTTGCATTTGTATATTTGTCAATTTACTTATTCCCCAAGAATTCAAAGAGGAGTTCATTATCTAAAAAACGTACATGCACAAAAGAGGCAAGCCGTCTGTTGGAAGACTGACAAAGCAAAACTTAAAAAGAACAGTAATTTCACGTGTCTTCAATCGCACATGCTTTCCTGCTCTGACAGAACCAGCTACCAGGCCATCAGGACGTGTAAGGCAGGACTGCTGCCGTCTGCTACTGTCACAGCAGATAAACAAAATCTTTAATCCCACAAGATTCCTGCAACAGCTTTGTATCAAATTGCACAAGGCACACACACAAAGGATAAAGCTGTTTCACTCTTTCAGAAACACCTGTTCAAAGAAATAGCTGAATGCTACAAACCAACCACAAAGATTTAGCTGTATATAATTAAAAGGAGCATGTTTAATATTTGAATAAGTCTTGGTAACAAACACTGCAGGTTATGAATTTGCCTCTTAGACACAAAGACTGGATGCAAGTCCTGTTTATGTCGTAAGTGAAACCTATTTCAAAATTGCCCATGCACTCCGCATGTGTCATCAGCCTGCAGAAATTCTTGCAGCTAGTTTCCTCACATCATTAATAATCTGATTACAAGTCCCATAATAATTCTCCCTTCTTACAGTTGCACTTTTGATTAGAAAACAGAAAAATCCAGAAGTCAATAAATCTATGTTGAAATGTTGAACTCACAAGCCAGCTTGTAAAAACCTGAGGTTACATTAGATTTTAGAACAAGTTTCAACTTCTGAAGTTGACTCATTACTGTTACATTGGCTGTGGATGATCCAACCAATTTCAAGAATCACACAGGTTTAAGTAGTTAGACTCTCAGCACAGCAAGGTTTTGGTTATGTTTACTAAGATACTACAATGAAAGCTGCATTCTTCATTCTAAACACATCTAAAGGTGCAGAGAGCAAAGACATTTTTACACAACTCTGAGACAGTGGCAATGTGTTTTGAAAAGCTTTAAGATTTCATTTCACTTGGCTTTTTAGGGTGTTGGGGTTTTTTGTAGGTTTTTTGATTTTTTTTTTTCTTTCTAGAGTATCAGCTGTTCTTAAACAGAAATCATAACTGTTTCTCTTGTCTTTGTAGAGAAGCTAGTTTTCTGTATTTTCCACAAAGGAGTAAAAATAACACTACCAAACCTGAAGAGCTACTTTTAGGAAACAATCTTAAGATAATGCTCTAAGCTAGGCCTTTAAAAACAATAATAATTTACATATTTTATTTCTTTCCCTTACTAAGGGCATTTATTTTACAAGAATGATTTTTTTTCTTAATGTCTGCGTTACACTTGAGAAGCATTATTTTGTTAGCCTTTATACATTTATAAAGGCCTTGATTTCAGTAGCGCTCAATCTTAGGCATCAATCCGAAATACATTTAAAAGAAAATCTCAAGTTTCTCACAGCCCTTTCACAAGCTGCATGCAACAGCTCTGAATATCGCAGGTCTCTTATCTGTTCAGCACCCACAATGCCTCGCACACCGAAATGTCGCCATGAGCTCCTCGCAAACTTGGACAACAACTCCCGAAAAGGCTGCATCGTCCTCTCATTTCTTACTGAGCTCCGAGCAAGGGAAAGCCAGATGCCCTCCTGTAGGCTCGCTCCTCCAAACACCAGAGAAGGCTGCAGGGCTAAAGCAAAGCCCTGGGGCTCATCCCTCTGCTGAGCCAACAGCCTGTGCAGGGCAACACGGAGCTGCTCAAGAGAGGCTTATGACGCTTGAAACTCCTGACGCTCCAGTGCCGAACAGCATTCCTTCGGCTTAGCTCACTGCTACCTTAGGATGCAGCAGAACTCGGTTTATAAAAGCAAAACCCGTAAGACACAGCCAAAGGGGTGACCAGACCAAGCTGGGGTTGTCCAGCACACTCGGGTCCTACCTCAGCGGCGAGATGAACGGCAGGCAGAGCACCAGAATCACTCCTATTTCACCGTACAGAAAGATGGCAACTGCCGTCCACTGGAAAGTCATCCT